>NW_027315723.1:1604135-1613604 GCF_026437365.1 Eucyclogobius newberryi
TAGCAAGGTGTACCTAATAAAGTGGCCGGTGAGTGTATAAGTTTGAAATGCAGTTGCAAGTGTGAAAGTATAAGTATAAATATAAGTCGCACGCCGGCCAAAAGTGTGTGTGTGTGTGTGTGTGTGTGTGTGTGTGTGTGTGTGTGTGTGTGTGTGTGTGTGTGTGTGTGTGTGTGTGTGTGTGTGTGTGTGTGTGTGTGTGTGTGTGTGTGTGTGTGTGTGTGTGTGTGTGTGTGTGTGTGTGTGTGTGTGTGTGTGTGTGTGTGTGTGTGTGTGTGTGTGTGTGTGTGTGTGTGTGTGTGTGTGTGTGTGTGTGTGTGTGTGTGTGTGTGTGTGTGTGTGTGTGTGTGTGTGTGTGTGTGTGTGTGTGTGTGTGTGTGTGTGTGTGTGTGTGTGTGTGTGTGTGTGTGTGTGTGTGTGTGTGTGTGTGTGTGTGTGTGTGTGTGTGTGTGTGTGTGTGTGTGTGTGTGTGTGTGTGTGTGTGTGTGTGTGTGTGTGTGTGTGTGTGTGTGTGTGTGTGTGTGTGTGTGTGTGTGTGTGTGTGTGTGTGTGTGTGTGTGTGTGTGTGTGTGTGTGTGTGTGTGTGTGTGTGTGTGTGTGTGTGTGTGTGTGTGTGTGTGTGTGTGTGTGTGTGTGTGTGTGTGTGTGTGTGTGTGTGTGTGTGTGTGTGTGTGTGTGTGTGTGTGTGTGTGTGTGTGTGTGTGTGTGTGTGTGTGTGTGTGTGTGTGTGTGTGTGTGTGTGCATACATACACATTGTTTTAGTCTGTTTTATGGCACATAAACATGCTCATCATAATGACTGGTTCCTTCAGTCGTCAGGATTGCCACAGCTCCTGGGTGTTTCCAGACTGGATTCCCTGCTCCACAGACTGGCAGCTGCTCCCTCAGAGGTACTTCTGTTACCATGGAGAGGTACTTCTGTTACCATGGAAATTGTGTTTCAAATGCAGTAACACGACTTTGTCTCCAGTGAAGAGGAGCGTTACCTTCCTCAGGAGCAGCAGTCGCTTCTGTTCTCTGTGTCCAGGGAAGGACTGAAGAAGGAGGAGCCTCAACGACTGGACAGGTGAGGCACCAGAAGGAGGCCACTCCATGTTTAGTCCTGACTCTGGCACCAGAAGGAGGCCACTCCATGTTTAGTCCTGACTCTGGCACCAGAAGGAGGCCACTCCATGTTTAGTCCTGACTCTGGCACCAGAAGGAGGCCACTCCATGTTTAGTCCTGACTCTGGCACCAGCAGGAGGCCGGTCCATGTTTAGTCCTGACTTTGGCACCAGCAGGAGGCAGGTCCATGTTTAGTCCTGACTCTGGCACCAACAGGAGGCCGGTCCATGTTTAGTCCTGACTCTGGCACCAGCAGGAGGCCACTCCATGTTTAGTCCTGACTCTGGCACCAGCAGGAGGCCACTCCATGTTTAGTCCTGACTCTGGCACCAGAAGGAGGCCACTCCATGTTTAGTCCTGACTCTGGCACCAGCAGGAGGCCGGTCCATGTTTAGTCCTGACTTTGGCACCAGCAGGAGGCAGGTCCATGTTTAGTCCTGACTCTGGCACCAACAGGAGGCCGGTCCATGTTTAGTCCTGACTCTGGCACCAGCAGGAGGCCACTCCATGTTTAGTCCTGACTCTGGCACCAGCAGGAGGCCGGTCCAAGTTTAGTCCTGACTCTGGCACCAGCAGGAGGCCGGTCCATGTTTAGTCCTGACTCTGGCACCAGCAGGAGGCAGGTCCATGTTTAGTCCTGACTCTGGCACCAACAGGAGGCCGGTCCATGTTTAGTCCTGACTCTGGCACCAGCAGGAGGCCGGTCCATGTTTAGTCCTGACTCTGGCACCAGCAGGAGGCTGCTCCATGTTTAGTCCTGACTCTGGCACCAGCAGGAAGCCGGTCCATGTTTAGTCCTGACTCTGGCACCAACAGGAGGCCGGTCCATGTTTAGTCCTGACTCTGGCACCAACAGGAGGCCGGTCCATGTTTAGTCCTGACTCTGGCACCAGCAGGAGGCCGGTCCATGTTTAGTCCTGACTCTGGCACCAGCAGGAGGCCGGTCCATGACCTAACGGTAGCATGTAGAGGTTGAACAGAAGGGGTCCCAGGACTGACCCTTGGGGCCCCCACAAGTCAGGGTCATGTGGTCTGAGACACAAAGTACTTCCTGTCTTCCAGATAGGACCTTAACCAGTTTAGGGCGGGGCCAGTGATGTCCACCCAGTCCTCTAGTCTCTGTAAGAGGGTCACATGATGAACACTCAGATCTAACAGAATTAATAACTTATTAAACTGTACATACCCTTTATTACACTTTTATAATTATAACCTTATAGATCAAACATAATCCTTCTGCCTGTTCCTGTGTTTCCTGTGTTTGCTGAATGTCTTCCCCTCTTCTTTGACCGCTCCATCCTCAGGTTCTCGTCGCTGCCCTCGCACACAGACCGCTGGGACTCAGTGTTCTTCTGTGGAGGACCAGTCTGGTCTCTGGAGTGGTGTCCGACTCCTGATGACTGTGAGGGCGATCAGTATCTGGCCCTGTCCTGTCACAGGACCATGGACGAGCAGCACAAAGCCAGCCAGGTCTACAGCGGCCCGGGTCTGGTCCAGCTCTGGAGCCTGGGCCGCCTCAAGGCCAGTCGCAGGTGCGACTTTATCATCTGTGCTGTGTGATGCCCTAAAGCAGACTTAAGTCCTGAGTGTCCCTCATGGTCCCGTCTCCTCCTCAGACCAGACTCCAAGCCCGCTCTGGTCTACAGTTTGGCCCAGGACCGGGGTTTTGTCTGGGGGCTCAAGTGGTGTCCGGCCGGAGCCTGGGAACCTCCTGACACTGACCGACAGGTGAATATTTACCACTGACACGACAAATGCTCCCAGTACCACCACTACACTGTGGTCACTGTGGTCACTGCGGTCACTGTGGTCACTGTGGTCACTGTTACTGCTGTCACTGCTGTCACTGTGGTCACTGCTGTCACTGTGGTCACCACTGCTGTCACTGTCACTGCAGTCACTGTGGTCACTGCGGTCACTGTGGTCACTGTGGTCACTGTTACTGCTGTCACTGCTGTCACTGTGGTCACTGCTGTCACTGTGGTCACTGCTGTCACTGTGGTCACTGCTGTCACTGTTACTGCAGTCACTGTGGTCACTGCTGTCACTGTGGTCACTGCTGTCACTGTCACTGCAGTCACTGTGGTCACTGTGGTCACTGCTGTCACTGTGGTCACTGCTGTCACTGTGGTCACTGCTGTCACTGTCACTGCTGTCACTGCTGTCACTGTCACTGCTGTCACTGCTGTCACTGTCACTGCAGTCACTGTGGTCACTGCGGTCACTGTGGTCACTGCGGTCACTGCGGTCACTGTGGTCACTGCGGTCACTGTGGTCACTGCTGTCACTGCAGTCACTGTGGTCACTGCGGTCACTGTGGTCACTGCGGTCACTGTGGTCACTGCTGTCACTGCTGTCACTGCTGTCACTGTTACTGCTGTCACTGTGGTCACTGCAGTCACTGTGGTCACTGCGGTCACTGTGGTCACTGCTGTCACTGCTGTCACTGCTGTCACTGTGGTCACTGCAGTCACTGTGGTCACTGCGGTCACTGTGGTCACTGCTGTCACTGCTGTCACTGCTGTCACTGCTGTCACTGCTGTCACTGTTACTGCTGTCACTGTGGTCACTGCTGTCACTGTTACTGCAGTCACTGTGGTCACTGCTGTCACTGGTCACTGCTGTCACTGCTGTCACTGTTACTGCTGTCACTGTGGTCACTGCTGTCACTGTGGTCACTGCTGTCACTGTTACTGCTGTCACTGCGGTCACTGTTACTGCTGTCACTGCGGTCACTGCGGTCACTGTGGTCACTGCGGTCACTGTTACTGCTGTCACTGCGGTCACTGCGGTCACTGTGGTCACTGCGGTCACTGTTACTGCTGTCACTGTGGTCGCTGTCACTGTGGTCACTGTTACTGCTGTCACTGTGGTCATTGCGCAGTGATGGCAGTGACCGCAGTAACTGTGACCGCAGTGACAGCAGTGCACGCAGTGACCGGTCACTGCTGTCACTGTTACTGCTGTCACTGTGGTCACTGTGGTCACATCACGTCCGTCACTGCCGCAAATGCTCAAGTTCTTCTTCTGCTCCTGAAGAGACCTGCCATGACAGTTTCTAAATTAAATGATGGTTCAATAAATCATTGAAAGGATCTTGAGCTGTAGAATGTCATTTAAGAAGTTTCTCTTTATCTTCTATAAATATGACTTTTCCTGGAACTGCTTCAGACTCAACTTCCCGTGTTTAAAGAGTCTCTATTGATATTCTGCAGTTTCACACGTGTCAACAGTCCAAATCTGAGCTGCTGCTATGAAATCCCATTCATTTATGCAATGCTAACAAAGTAATAAACCAACCTTTACAGTGATGTTTCGCCCTGCTCACAGTGACGTTTCACCCTGCTCACAGTGACGTTTTGCCCTGCCCACAGTGACGTTTTGCCCTCCTCACAGTGACGTTTTGCCCTCCTCACAGTGACGTTTTGCCCTCCTCAGAGACGTTTTGCCCTCCTCACAGTGACGTTTTGCCCTGCCCACAGTGACGTTTTGCCCTCCTCACAGTGACGTTTTGCCCTCCTCAGAGACGTTTTGCCCTCCTCACAGTGACGTTTTGCCCTGCCCACAGTGACGTTTTGCCCTGCCCACAGTGACGTTTTGCCCTCCTCACAGTGACGTTTTGCCCTCCTCATAGTGACGTTTTGCCCTCCTCACAGTGACGTTTTGCCCTCCTCACAGTGACGTTTCGCCCTGCTCACAGTGACGTTTCGCCCTGCTCACAGTGACGCTCACAGTGACGTTTCGCCCTCCTCACAGTGACGTTTTGCCCTCCTCACAGTGACGTTTTGCCCTCCTCACAGTGACGTTTTGCCCTCCTCACAGAGACGTTTCACCCTCCTCAGAGATGTTTCGCCCTCCTCACAGTGACGTTTCGCCCTCCTCACAGAGACGTTTTGCCCTCCTCACAGTGACGTTTTGCCCTGCCCACAGTGACGTTTTGCCCTCCTCACAGTGACGTTTTGCCCTCCTCACAGTGACGTTTTGCCCTCCTCACAGTGACGTTTCGCCCTCCTCAGTGACGTTTCGCCCTGCTCACAGTGACGTTTCGCCCTGCTCACAGTGACGTTTCGCCCTGCTCACAGTGACGCTCATAGTGACGTTTTGCCCTGCTCACAGTGACGTTTTGCCCTCCTCACAGTGACGTTTTGCCCTCCTCACAGTGACGTTTTGCCCTCCTCACAGTGACGTTTCGCCCTGCTCACAGTGACGCTCACAGTGACGTTTCGCCCTCCTCACAGTGACGTTTCGCCCTCCTCACAGTGACGTTTCGCCCTCCTCACAGTGACGTTTCGCCCTGCTAACAGTGACGCTCACAGTGACGTTTTGCCCTGCTCACAGTGACGTTTCGCCCTCCTCACAGTGAAGTTTCGCCCTCCTCACAGTGAAGTTTCGCCCTCCTCACAGTGACGTTTTGCCCTCCTCACAGTGACGTTTTGCCCTCCTCACAGAGACGTTTCGCCCTCCTCACAGAGACGTTTCGCCCTCCTCACAGAGACGTTTCGCCCTCCTCACAGAGACGTTTCGCCCTCCTCACAGTGACGTTTTGCCCTCCTCACAGTGACGTTTTGCCCTCCTCACAGTGACGTTTTGCCCTCCTCACAGTGACGTTTTGCCCTCCTCACAGTGACGTTTTGCCCTCCTCACAGTGACGTTTCGCCCTCCTCACAGTGACTTTTCGCCCTCCTCACAGTGACGTTTTGCCCTGCTCACAGTGACGTTTTGCCCTCCTCACAGTGACGTTTTGCCCTCCTCACAGTGACGTTTCGCCCTGCTCACAGTCCTCACAGTGACGTTTCGCCCTCCTCACAGTGACGTTTTGCCCTCCTCACAGTGACGTTTTGCCCTCCTCACAGAGACGTTTTGCCCTACTCACAGTGACGTTTCGCCCTCCTCACAGAGACGTTTCGCCCTCCTCACAGTGACGTTTCGCCCTCCTCACAGTGACGTTTTACCCTGCTCACAGTGACGTTTTGCCCATTGTTCAGGCTCCTCTCGTGCCCAGGCTGGGGCTCCTGGCCGTGGCCTCGTCGATGGGGTTAGTGACCGTTTACAGTCTTCCTCATCCAGACGCGCTCTTCGACGCTCTCTCTCTGCCCGGTGAGTTGTTTCAGCTCTACAAAGCACCCGTTTGTGTTATTGTGTTTGGGGTGCAGAGGGTGGGCCCATGACAAAAATGAATATCATGATACATTTTTTTTTGTGTCTGTCAAATAGTTACAGTGAAATCAGAGGTTGAACAGAAGGGGTCCCAGGACTGCCCCTTGGGGCACCCCACAGGTCAGGGGGCACAAAGCACTTCCTGTCTTCCAGATAGGACCTTAACCAGTTTGGGCGGGGCCAGTGATGCCCACCCAGTCCTCTAGTCTCTGTAAGAGGACCCCATGATGGACAGAGTCTTAATTCTGTTAGATCTGAGAGCTGCTTTTGACTGAGGCTTTGCCCGTGTCCGTGTTCAGGAGGATGTCATTTGTCACCTTGACACCAGCAGTCTCAGTGTGATGAGGTCTAAAACCTGAAAAAACATCTAATGAGTCGTTTATTAAGAGGAAATCTGTGAAAGGACTTTAGCCCAAAATGTCAGATTAGAGATGCGCCGGTAATGACTGCCACTCCCCCTGACCCCTGACCCCTCCCCCTGGCCCCTGCTCTTCTTTAGGAGAGGCTTTATGACCACTCCCCCTGACCCCTGACCCCTCCCCCTGGCCCCTGCTCTTCTTTAGGAGAGGCTTTATGATGCAGTTTTCAAAGACATTGTGAATATTCCAGATTGCAGCTTTAACTATGTGAGTGATGGAGCAAATAAACTGTTCAGCTCAGACTTTAGAAATCTGGAGGTGACACATGGAGGCAGCTGTAGATGAACTCAGACTGGTGGTGAGCTCATGGACAGTTTTGTCAGTTACAGGTGCAAAGTGAGTCCGCTCTAAGTGTTCAGGTGGTTTTAGGGTCATTTTTTGCCTTGTGGGATTTATAGCATTTTTAATGCCCTGAACTTTGTCATTTAAAGAATCATGTAAACTCATTACACTTGGATGTGGAAATGAGTTCTAACGGCAGCTGAGCTGGAGGGTTTGTTCATCTGTTACTGTGGCAACAGGACACACCCGTTGTTACTGCAGCTTCCAATTATTTCAGAAAAAATATAAAAGACAAATACTAAATGTCTACCAAATTAATCAAACGTCTCCTCATACACTTAATCAAAAGTCTTAATACATAACAATTTTCACTTGTAAATCATTTAATTGACAGCTAAATATTGCAGATAGTTGTTGAAATAACACTTAAATCAGTCATGTTCTAATGGTCAGTGATGGGCTCCGGTCTTTTAAATTAAGACACAATAAAAATCAAATGGAACATAACGATTGTCCAGTATGATGACGACGCGCTAGAGTCCGAGTGCTCCAGATCACAATGACTTTAATAATCGACTTGTCCAGACGTCCCAGATTCGTCTCCAAAGCCTGTGGACAAACACACCAGGGGGCGCCGTTCTCCCTCTGTGGTCTGTGTTTGAGACTCCGCACTGCAGTCTCAGGAGCACTGGACCTGAAACACACCCACTGCATTCAGGACGGACCAGGAGAAAATACTAGAAACTAGACCTGCTTTAGTCCTGGTTTAAACCGGCTTTAGACCGGCTTTAGTCCTGCTTTAGTCCTGGTTTAGACCGGCTTTAGTCCTGGTTTAGACCGGCTTTAGTCCTGCTTTAGTCCTGGTTTAGACCGGCTTTAGTCCTGGTTTAGACCGGCTTTAGTCCTGGTTTGAACCGGCTTTAGACCTGCTTTAGATTCTGGTCCAGTCTCTGGTTCATTCCTGGTTTGTGGGTTTGAAGTGTATTAATGTTTGTTCACTCTGGACGTCCATCACACTCACACACACTGTGATGCCGGCCCATCATGCCGGCCCATCATGCCGGCCCATCATGCCGGCCCATCATGCCGGCCCATCATGCCGGCCCATCATGCCGGCCCATCATGCCGGCCCATCATGCCGGCCCATCATGCCGGCCCATCATGCCGGCCCATCATGCCGGCCCATCATGCCGGCCCATCATGCCGGCCCATCATGCGGCCATCATGCCGGCCCATCTCGCTCTCCTCCTCTCGCTCCTCCTCTCGTTCCTCCTCTCGTTCCTCCTCTCGCTCCTCTCGCTCCTCCTCTCGTTCCTCCTCTCGTTCCTCCTCTCTCGCTCCTCCTCTCGCTCCTCTCGTTCCTCCTCTCGTTCCTCCTCTCGTTCCTCCTCTCGCTCCTCTCGCTCCTCCTCCTCTCGCTCCTCCTCTCTCGTTTCTCCTCTCGCTCCTCCTCTCGCTCTCCTCCTCTCGCTCCTCCTCTCTCGCTCCTCCTCTCGCTCCTCCTCTCTCGTTCCTCCTCTCTCGCTCCTCCTCTCGCTCCTCCTCTCTCGTTTCTCCTCTCGCTCCTCCTCTCGCTCTCCTCCTCTCGCTCCTCCTCTCTCGCTCCTCCTCTCTCGTTCCTCCTCTCGTTCCTCCTCTCTCGCTCCTCCTCTCGCTCCTCTCGTTCCTCCTCTCGTTCCTCCTCTCGTTCCTCCTCTTCGTTCCTCTCTCGCTCCTCCTCCTCTCGCTCCTCCTCTCTCGTTTCTCCTCTCGCTCCTCCTCTCGCTCCTCCTCTCTCGTTCCTCCTCTTGCTCCTCCTCTCGCTCCTCCTCTCGTTCCTCCTCTTGCTCCTCCTCTCGCTCCTCCTCTCGCTCCTCCTCAGTGGAGGAGCAGGTTTGGGCCGTGTGCAGTGGACGGTTATGATTCTGGCATTTCACATCGTTCAGTTTGTTTACGCTTTATGGGTTTCTTTATTTCAATTCCAGTAAAACGGTGCAGAAGAAACAGAAGTGTTAGTCCTGGTTCAGACCTGGCTAAGACCTGGTTTAGACCTGGTTTTAGTCCTGGTTTAGTCCTGGTTTAGTCCTGGTTTAGTCCTGGTTTAGTCCTGTTTAGTCCTGGGTTTGACTGATGACTGACTAAACTCTCTCCTGCAGATCGCTCTGACGCCCCAGTCTATAAGGTAAGAGCACTTCAAACATCTCCATGGGAAGAAGAAGAAGAAGAAGCGGGGGAGGGGGAGAAGAAGAGGGGGGGAGGAGAAGAGGGGGGAGGAGAAGAGGGGGAGAAGAGAAGAGGGGGAGAAGAAGAGAGAAGAGGGGGGGAGGAGGGGGAGAGAAGAGGGGGGAGAGAAGAGGGGGGAGAAGAGGGGGGAGAAGAAGAGGGGGGAGGAAGAAGAGGGGGAGAGAGAAGAAGAGGGGGGAGAAGAAGAAGAGGGGGGAGAGAGAAGGAGGGGAGAGAAGAAGAAGAGGGGGGGAGAAGAAGAGAAGAGGGGGAGGAAGAAGAAGAAGAGGGGGGAGAGAAGAA
>NW_027315723.1:1613704-1658704 GCF_026437365.1 Eucyclogobius newberryi
CTCAGTGGGAGGAGCAGGTTTGGGCGTGTGCAGTGGACGGTTATGATTCTGGCATTTCACATCGTTCAGTTTGTTTACGCTTTATGGGTTTCTTTATTTCAATTCCAGTAAAACGGTGCAGAAGAAACAGAAGTGTTAGTCCTGGTTCAGACCTGGCTAAGACCTGGTTTTAGACCTGGTTTTAGTCCTGGTTTAGTCCTGGTTTAGTCCTGGTTTAGTCCTGGTTTAGTCCTGGTTTAGTCCTGGGTTTGACTGATGACTGACTAAACTCTCTCCTGCAGATCGCTCTGACGCCCCAGTCTATAAGGTAAGAGCACTTCAAACATCTCCATGGGAAGAAGAAGAAGAAGAAGCGGGGGAGGGGGAGAAGAAGAGGGGGGGAGGAGAAGAGGGGGGAGGAGAAGAGGGGGAGAAGAAGAAGAGGGGGAGAAGAAGAAGAGGGGGGGAGGAGAAGAGGGGGGGAGGAGAAGAGGGGAGAAGAAGAGGGGGGAGAAGAAGAGGGGGGGAGGAGAAGAGGGGGGAGAAGAAGAAGAGGGGGGGAGAAGAAGAAGAGGGGGAGAGAAGAAGAAGAGGGGGAGAGAAGAAGAAGAGGGGGGGAGAAGAAGAAGAGGGGGAGAGAAGAAGAAGAGGAGGGGAGAGAAGAAGAAGAGGGGGGGAGGAGAAGAGGGGAGAAGAAGAAGAGGGGGGAGAAGAAGAGGGGAGAAGAAGAAGAGGGGGAGAAGAAGAAGAGGGGGAGAGAAGAAGAAGCGGGGGGGAGGAGAAGAGGGGAGAAGAAGAAGAGGGGGGAGAAGAAGAGGGGGGGAGGAGAAAAGGGGGGGAGGAGAAGAGGGGGGAGAAGAAGAGGGGGGGAGGAGAAGAGGGGGGAGAAGAAGAAGAGGGGGAGAGAAGAAGAAGAGGGGGGGAGAAGAAGAGGAGGGGAGAGAAGAAGAAGAGGGGGGGAGGAGAAGAGGGGAGAAGAAGAAGAGGGGGGAGAAGAAGAGGGGAGAAGAAGAAGAGGGGGGGGAGAAGAAGAGGGGGAGAGAAGAAGAAGAGGGGGGGAGGAGAAGAGGGGAGAAGAAGAAGAGGGGGGAGAAGAAGAGGGGAGAAGAAGAAGAGGGGGAGAAGAAGAGGGGGGGAGAAGAAGAAGAGGGGGGGAGAAGAAGAAGAGGGGGAGAGAAGAAGAAGAGGGGGAGAGAAGAAGAAGAGGAGGGGAGAGAAGAGGGGGAGAGAAGAAGAGGAGGGGAGGAGAAGAGGGGGAGAGAAGAAGAGGAGGGGAGGGGGAGAGAAGAAGAGGAGGGGGAGAGAAGAAGAAGAGGAGGGGAGAGAAGAGGAGAAGAAGAGGAGGGGAGGAGAAGAGGGGGAGAGAAGAAGAGGAGGGGAGGGGGAGAGAAGAAGAGGAGGGGGAGAGAAGAGAAGGAAGGGCGAGTGCGGTTTACGAGCGTGTCCTGGATATAAGCCCCTCCCACGCTTCATTAGCTGTGATGCTAGTGTCATTGACTCTGCTCAGCTCTGAACATCAGTGTTTATGAAGCAGCAACGACTGAACCACAGACGCCAGAAAATACTGTAACAGCAGGTTGAGGGTTTAAGTCCTGGTCCAGGTCCCGGGTCAGGTCCCGGTCCTGGTCTGACCCTGTGTTTCAGGCTAAAGCGTTGGTGACCCTGAGGCTCGGCTCCTTCAAAGCTCCTCGTCTCTCAGACTCTGGACAAGTCCTGAGTCTGGACTGGCTCCAGCTCAAACCGCACGACCTCATCGCCGTGGGCTTCATCGACGGTAGGTACCTGAGGGGGGGGGGCACCTGAGGGGGGGGCACCTGAGATGGGGGGGGGGCACCTGAGGGGGGGGTCCGGGCTGCTGGCAGGACATCTGACTCTCTTGTCTCCTCAGGTCACGTGGGACTGTGGGACCTGGTCACTCGCTCGTCTCTGCTCAGGGTCAAAGAGGCCGACGCCTCCATGAGCCTTTTACCCTACGAGAGTTTCATCGCCCACGACTCCCCCGTGAGACACGTGTCCTTCTACCCCGCCTCCAGGTAAGGCCCCGCCCCCTCTGTGTAAGACCCGCCCCCTCTGTGTAAGACCCGCCCCCTCTGTGTAAGACCCCGTCACCTACAGGTAAGGCCCCGCCCCTACAGGTAAGACCCCGCCCCCTCTGTGTAAGACCCCGTCACCTACAGGTAAGGCCCCGCCCCCTCCAGGTAAGGGGTGAGTGCAAGGGTGGGGGGGGGCAAGTGACCACGCCCTTTTTTTTAAAAGTACTAACAATCCTGTATGCAACCTTTTAAGATGATTCTAACATCCACTTTTTTATATAAACCGGGACTAAACCGGGTCACTCTGCTGGTGACTGAACGTGCTTTTCCTCTTCACAGTGCTCTTCCTCTTCACAGTGCTCTTCCTCTTCACAGGGCTCTTCCTCTTCACACTGCTCTTCCTCTTCCCAGGGCTCTTCCTCTTCACAGGGCTCCTCCTCTTCACAGGGCTCTTCCTCTTCACAGTGCTCTTCCTCTTCACAGGGCTCTTCCTCTTCACAGTGCTCTTCCTCTTCACAGGGCTCTTCCTCTTCACAGTGCTCTTCCTCTTCAAAGTGCTCTTCCTCTTCACAGTGCTTCCTCTTCACAGTGCCCTTCCTCTTCGCACTGCCCTTCCTCTTCGCACTGCTCTTCCTCTTCACACTGCTCTTCCTCTTCGCACTGCTCTTCCTCTTCACGGTGTTCTTCCTCTTCACACTGCTCTTCCTCTTCACAGGGCTCTTCCTCTTCACAGGGCTCCTCCTCTTCACAGTGCTCTTCCTCTTCACAGGGCTCTTCCTCTTCACAGGGCTCTTCCTCTTCACAGGGCTCTTCCTCTTCACGGTGCTCTTCCTCTTCACGGTGCTCTTCCTCTTCACGGTGCTCTTCCTCTTCACAGTGCTCTTCCTCTTCACGGTGCTCTTCCTCTTCACGGTGCTCTTCCTCTTCACACTGCTCTTCCTCTTCACGGTGCTCTTCCTCTTCACGGTGCTCTTCCTCTTCACGGTACTCTTCCTCTTCACGGTGCTCTTCCTCTTCACGGTGCTCTTCCTCTTCAAAGTGCTCTTCCTCTTCACAGTGCTCTTCCTCTTCACAGGGCTCTTCCTCTTCACAGGGCTCTTCCTCTTCAAAGTGCTCTTCCTCTTCACAGTGCTCTTCCTCTTCACAGTGCTCTTCCTCTTCACAGTGCTCTTCCTCTTCACAGTGCCCTTCCTCTTCACACTGCTCTTCCTCTTCACAGGGCTCTTCCTCTTCACGGTGCTCTTCCTCTTCACACTGCTCTTCCTCTTCAAAGTGCTCTTCCTCTTCACAGGGCTCTTCCTCTTCACAGGGCTCTTCCTCTTCACAGTGCTCTTCCTCTTCAAAGTGCTCTTCCTCTTCACAGTGCTCTTCCTCTTCAAAGTGCTCTTCCTCTTCACAGTGCTTCCTCTTCACAGTGCCCTTCCTCTTCGCACTGCCCTTCCTCTTCGCACTGCTCTTCCTCTTCACACTGCTCTTCCTCTTCGCACTGCTCTTCCTCTTCACGGTGTTCTTCCTCTTCACACTGCTCTTCCTCTTCACAGGGCTCTTCCTCTTCACAGGGCTCCTCCTCTTCACAGTGCTCTTCCTCTTCACAGGGCTCTTCCTCTTCACAGGGCTCTTCCTCTTCACAGGGCTCTTCCTCTTCACAGTGCTCTTCCTCTTCACGGTGCTCTTCCTCTTCACGGTGCTCTTCCTCTTCACAGTGCTCTTCCTCTTCACGGTGCTCTTCCTCTTCACGGTGCTCTTCCTCTTCACACTGCTCTTCCTCTTCACGGTGCTCTTCCTCTTCACGGTACTCTTCCTCTTCACAGTGCTCTTCCTCTTCACAGTGCTCTTCCTCTTCACAGTGCTCTTCCTCTTCAAAGTGCTCTTCCTCTTCACAGTGCTCTTCCTCTTCACAGGGCTCTTCCTCTTCAAAGTGCTCTTCCTCTTCACAGTGCTCTTCCTCTTCACAGTGCTCTTCCTCTTAGTTCTCGTCCTCTTCACAGTGCCCTTCCTCTTCGCACTGCTCTTCCTCTTCGCACTGCTCTTCCTCTTCGCACTGCTCTTCCTCTTCGCACTGCTCTTCCTCTTCGCACTGCTCTTCCTCTTCACGGTGTTCTTCCTCTTCACACTGCTCTTCCTCTTCACAGGGCTCTTCCTCTTCACGGTGCTCTTCCTCTTCACACTGCTCTTCCTCTTCAAAGTGCTCTTCCTCTTCACAGGGCTCTTCCTCTTCACAGTGCTCTTCCTCTTCACAGGGCTCTTCCTCTTCACAGTGCTCTTCCTCTTCACAGTGCTCTTCCTCTTCAAAGTGCTCTTCCTCTTCACAGGGCTCTTCCTCTTCACAGTGCTCTTCCTCTTCACAGGGCTCTTCCTCTTCAAAGTGCTCTTCCTCTTCACAGTGCCCTTCCTCTGCTCTTCCTCTTCACACTGCTCTTCCTCTTCACACTGCTCTTCCTCTTCACACTGCTCTTCCTCTTCACACTGCTCTTCCTCTTCACACTGCTCTTCCTCTTCACACTGCTCTTCCTCTTCACAGGACTCTTCTGGTGACGGCAGGTGAAGATCGCTTCATAAAGACGTGGGACCTGACGCGACTGTTCGAGCCGATCACGCAACAAAAGAGAAACTTAAACAACGAGATCTGTTGGCCGCTGTTCGCCCCAGGACTGTTAGTGAGCGAGGAGGCGGCCTACGCCCCGTAAGCACTCTAATGTCCACTCTAATGTCCACTCTAATGTCCACTCTAATGTCCACTCTAATGTCCACTCTAATGTCAACTCTATTGTCCACTCTTATGTCCACTCTAATGTCCACTCTAATGTCACTCTAATGTCCACTCTAATGTCCACTCTAATGTCCACTCTAATGTCCACTCTAATGTCAACTCTATTGTCCACTCTTATGTCCACTCTAATGTCCACTCTAATGTCCACTCTAATGTCCTTTCTATTTTCCACTCTAATGTCAACTCTAATGTCCACTCTAATGTCCACTCTAATGTCCACTCTAATGTCACTCTAATGTCCACTCTAATGTCCACTCTATTGTCCACTCTAATGTCCACTCTAATGTCCACTCTAATGTCCACTCTAATTTCACTCTAATGTCCACTCCAATGTCCACTCTAAAGTCCACTCTAATGTCCACTGTAATGTCCACTGTAATGTCCACTGTAATGTTCACTCTAATGTCCACTCTAATGTCCACTCTAATGTCCACTCTAATGTCAACTCTAATGTCCACTGTAATGTCCACTCTAATGTCCACTCTAATGTCCACTGTAATGTCCACTGTAATGTCCACTGTAATGTCCACTCTAATGTCAACTCTAATGTCCACTCTAATGTCCACTCTAATGTCCACTCTAATGTCAACTCTAAAGTCCACTGTAATGTCCACTGTAATGTCCACTGTAATGTCCACTCTAATGTCAACTCTAATGTCCACTCTAATGTCCACTCTAATGTCCACTGTAATGTCCACTCTAATGTCCACTCTAATGTCCACTCTAATGTCCACTCTAAATGTAACGCCAGGATGGACGTTCCACTTTAAACTGTTTAAACTGTGTTTGTTTATCTACATTTATCTTGTGGTCTTTTCTCAGACACAAGTCTCACGGCGTGCACTTCTACGACCACCACATGGCGGCGCTGTTCCCCGTCACTCGCACCGGGACCATGTGGGTGAGTCTCAGGAGAGGTCACTTTGTGGTCACTTCCTGTGTTTGTGGTCACTTCCTGTGTTGAGTCTAACCTGTGGTCACTTCCTGTGTTTGTGTCCAACCTGTGGTCACTTCCTGTGTTTGTGTCCAACCTGTGGTCACTTCCTGTGTTGAGTCTAACCTGTGGTCACTTCCTGTGTTTGTGGTCACTTCCTGTGTTGAGTCTAACCTGTGGTCACTTCCTGTGTTTGTGTCCAACCTGTGGTCACTTCCTGTGTTTGTGTCCAACCTGTGGTCACTTCCTGTGTTGAGTCTAACCTGTGGTCACTTCCTGTGTTTGTGGTCACTTCCTGTGTTGAGTCTAACCTGTGGTCACTTCATGTGTTTGTGTCCAACCTGTGGTCACTTCCTGTGTTTGTGTCCAACCTGTGGTCACTTCCTGTGTTGAGTCTAACCTGTGGTCACTTCCTGTGTTTGTGTCCAACCTGTGGTCACTTCCTGTGTTTGTGTCCAACCTGTGGTCACTTCCTGTGTTGAGTCTAACCTGTGGTCACTTCCTGTGTTTGTGTCCAACCTGTGGTCACTTCCTGTGTTTGTGTCCAACCTGTGGTCACTTCCTGTGTTTGTGTCCAACCTGTGGTCACTTCCTGCCTCTCAGTCCCTAACGTATTCTGATTGGCTGAACTTCCTGGTGACCGGGGACACTCTGGGCGAGATCGTCCTGTGCACGTTGCCGCTGCTCACGCTTCATACGGTGAAGTGCAAACGCACCATCGAGAGGAGATTTGTAAGAGACTTTTTCTGACCTTTTCTGACCAGCACGTTTGCACTTGTAAATGTAAAACGTGAGATTAGATTCGCTTACACAAAGTGACTCGTCTTTCATCCACAGCCGCTGCAGATGTCTTCACTGGTGCTGTTAAAAAACATTAAAGAAGACACATCTCAGAAAGCGCCTCCGGATGAAACGACAGCGGGAGAAGAAGAGGGCGGGACAGGAAGTGGCTCTGCAGAAGGTCTGGATCACAGCGAGCCGGAACCGTACAGACTGGACACGTACAGAGACGCAGCCAAGAAGTATAGTCTGCTCATGACTGACTTCAACCTGGTACGAAATACACTCAAGTGCTACTACGACCATGCTAACTGTGCTACTACGACCATACTAACTGTGCTACTACGACCATACTAACTGTGCTACTACGATCATGCTAACCGTGCCACTACGACTGTGCTAACCGTGCTACTACGACTGTGCTAACCGTGCTACTACGACTGTGCTAACCGTGCTACTACGACTGTGATATAGTTTGAATGTTCTGCTTGTTCCTCAGCGCTCGATGTTGAACTTCAGCCGTCGTCCGATGTGGAAGAAGATGAAAAGTTTGGACACGAGTTGTTCTCTGAGTCTGGACCAGTTTCCTCTGGCGGCGGTTCACAAGGTCTGTTCACTCTTTTACACTCTTTACACTCTTTTACTCTCTTTAACTCTCCTTACACTCTCCTTACACTCTCCTTACACTCTTTTACTCTCTCTTTACACTTTACAAGCACTTAACACTTTACACTTTGTTATGGGCTGATCCAATCGCAGCTGTTAATTTGTGTCACGTGACTCAAAGACGGAAGGCTTTTGTCCGTTCTTTTTGCTCTCTCTGTGTCGTGTTCTTGAGACGACACAGAGAGAACACAAAGCAGAACATGTTTTGTAACTGTGGCTCCTTAAACATCTGGCTCTGACCTCACGTTCCTGGTGGTTCTTCTCAAACGCTGGAGCAGAACCAGGCAAATGTCAGATCTGTGAGCGCCCGACGAGGCTAATGACCCGGAAAATGAGAAAAATGTCTCCTCCGGCGCCTCATGATGGACAGAGAAGAAGAGAGACTGAAGCCTTCAGGCCTCATGATGGACAGAGAAGAAGAGAGACTGAAGCCTTCAGGCCTCATGATGGACAGAGAAGAAGAGAGACTGGAGCCTTCAGGCCTCATGATGGACAGAGAAGAAGAGAGACTGAAGCCTTCAGGCCTCATGATGGACAGAGAAGAAGAGAGACTGAAGCCTTCAGCCTGCTGGAGCTCTTTCCTGCTGGAGCTCTTTCCTGCACTGAATAAAAACTCTGGTGAATTAGAAAGTGGGAGTGGTCTAAATTCAGGGTGGGTTCTGTTTTGAAAAGTAAAAACATTTAACTCCTCATGAGTCCTTCTGACCTCAGTGTGTAGTGGTTGTACAAGTACAAGTACAAGTACTATAGTTAAAGTGTTCAAACAGAGTGTGGATATGTTTAATGTGTATGTTTTAAGAGTTTTGTGGGGCACACTGTTCACTCTGGTCACTCTGGTCACTCTGGTCACTCTGGTCACACTGGTCACTCTGGTCACTCTGGTCACACTGGTCACTCTGGTCACTCTGGTCACACTGGTCACACTGGTCACACTGGTCACTCTGGTCACACTGGTCACACTGGTCACTCTGGTCACTCTGGTCACTCTTGTCGCTCTGGTCGCTCTGGTCACTCTGGTCACTCTGGTCACACTGGTCACACTGGTCACACTGGTCACTCTGGTCACACTGGTCACACTGGTCACACTGGTCACACTGGTCACTCTGGTCACTCTTGTCGCTCTGGTCGCTCTGGTCACTCTGGTCACTCTTGTCGCTCTTGTCGCTCTGGTCACTCTGGTCACTCTGGTCACTCTGGTCACTCTGGTCACACTGGTCACACTGGTCACTCTGGTCACACTGGTCACACTGGTCACACTGGTCACACTGGTCACTCTGGTCACTCTTGTCGCTCTGGTCGCTCTGGTCACTCTGGTCACTCTTGTCGCTCTTGTCGCTCTGGTCACTCTGGTCACTCTGGTCACTCTGGTCACTCTGGTCACACTGGTCACTCTTGTCGCTCTGGTCACTCTTGTCGCTCTGGTCACTCTGGTCACACTGGTCACTCTGGTCACTCTGGTCACACTGGTCACTCTGGTCACACTGGTCACTCTGGTCACACTGGTCACTCTGGTCGCTCTGGTCACTCTGGTCACTCTTGTCGCTCTGGTCACTCTGGTCACTCTTGTCGCTCTGGTCGCTCTGGTCACACTGGTCACACTGGTCACTCTGGTCACACTGGTCACACTGGTCACACTGGTCACACTGGTCACTCTGGTCACTCTTGTCGCTCTGGTCGCTCTGGTCACTCTGGTCGCTCTTGTCGCTCTGGTCACTCTGGTCACTCTGGTCACTCTGGTCACTCTGGTCACACTGGTCACTCTTGTCGCTCTGGTCACTCTTGTCGCTCTTGTCGCTCTGGTCACACTGGTCACTCTGGTCACACTGGTCACTCTGGTCGCTCTGGTCACACTGGTCACTCTGGTCACACTGGTCACTCTGGTCGCTCTGGTCACTCTGGTCACTCTGGTCGCTCTGGTCACTCTGGTCACACTGGTCACTCTTGTCGCTCTGGTCGCTCTGGTCGCTCTGGTCGCTCTGGTCACTCTGGTCGCTCTGGTCGCTCTGGTCGCTCTGGTCACTCTGGTCGCTCTGGTCGCTCTGGTCGCTCTGGTCGCTCTGGTCGCTCTGGTCACTCTGGTCGCTCTGGTCACTCTGGTCACACTGGTCACTCTTGTCGCTCTGGTCACTCTTGTCACTCTGGTCGCTCTGGTCACTCTGGTCGCTCTGGTCACTCTGGTCACACTGGTCACTCTTGTCGCTCTGGTCACTCTTGTCACTCTGGTCGCTCTGGTCGCTCTGGTCGCTCTTGTCGCTCTTGTCGCTCTGGTCGCTCTGGTCGCTCTGGTCACTCTGGTCACTCTGGTCACTCTTGTCGCTCTGGTCACTCTGGTCACTCTGGTCACTCGGTCTGAGGCTCAAGCGGCGTTCTCTTTGGCTCTGAGGCGTTCCTCAGATACTAGTTTGGTCATCTCTCTCTCTCTCACTGACTGACCACTGGGGAAGCAGGTTTGGCACCAATGTTCAACCAATCAGCACGCATGCTGAGTCAGCAGAAGTGTGTGATTATCACATAACACAGCTTAAACATCCAAAAGACATTTACAGGTCAATGTAAACAATATTTACATTTCTCGTCTGAATCTTAGCTTTTGAAAATGTCTGAGAGTTCATTTTTATCCAGTTTCAAAACAAAAAAAACGTCATTTGACAGAAACGTTTATTTCCGACTTTAAAAGGATGAAGCCTCTGCTTGTGCCAGAGACGTCATGCAGCTTCCTTAAAGGTGGAATGGACAATTTTTTTCAGCAAATTTTTAATCATATTTCCTCGTGGCGTGGATAAATCATTTGTCCTGCCACGTATCAATCATAAAACGCACCTATCGCTCACCTGCAGCCGCGTGCCTAAGCGCATAGATCTATCATATTGTAGGGTCAAAATGAAGACGGAGAAAGAAAGTTTGAGCTGACGCAGAAGTGGACAGAAATCTACGGGAGATGAGAGATGCGATGCGCTCTGTTGCGCTAATAAACAAACGCACGTGTGTGTTGTATCAGTCCGCACGGGGGAGGGGCATGTGCACTTCCGCCTGCGTTCTCAAATCGCCGAAAAAACGTCCATTGCGCCTTTAAGGTAGGGGGCAGTGCCAGAGTAAAAGCCTCTGACGTTTGCTCGGAGGTCATCTGCTGAGAACTTGAATTAAATACACATATGACTGGGCCTCAAGCAGGTGCGTAATACATGAGTTTGGATTTATAACTTTACTCATCATTTTAAGGCCCAAAACAGATTTTCACTGATCCAGAGAAGAGTTTATGTTCTGAGATGAAACGATGGGTTTGCTTTATTGTTTGTTACAGTACAGTGTAAAACACATACAACAGCTCCAGTAGGTGGCGGTAAATGCATCTTTTTCCGTTGGCTGCCAACCGCCATTAAAAAAAAAAAATCTGTAAATCAAACAAAATCTCAGAATGTCTCTTTTCTCTTTTCGTCCTGTTTGTCGCAGGTTCGCTTCAATCCAAACATCCTGTCGCAGACGTGGATCGCCTCCGGAGGCCAGAGCGGACTCGTGCGCCTCTTCTGTGTGCGCTGTGCCAATGTCAGAGCCAAACCCAGGCCGGAGTCTGAGCCCGAGTCTGAGCCCGAGTCTGAACCCGGGTCCGAGGCTGAGCCCGAGGAACGGCCCAAGTCTGAGCCCGAGCACACAGACCCGGCGCCGGCCCTTTAGCCCTGGAGGAGACGCAGAACTAATTTATTATTACAGTGTTTTCAGATCAGTTTGCAGAAGCAGCAAAGATCAAACCAGGACCAGACCAGGACCAGACCAGGACCAGACCAGGACCAAACCAGGATCAAACTAGGGCTAAAAGTCTTTAAATTAATGTGTTAGGACTAAACTTGGACTGCACTGGGTTTAAACTTCAGAACTTGTCAATAATGTTGTAATTAATTGATTGTTTTTTACGGAGTTTATCAAATTTAACTTATCTTTTGTCTTCCAATATTTCTGCTCCTGTCACTCGCCCGTCACTCGCCCGTCACTCGCCCGTCACTCGCCCGTCACTCGCCCGTCACTCGCCCGTCACTCGCCCGTCACTCGCCCGTCACTCGCCCGTCACTCGCCCGTCACTCGCCCGTCACTCTCTTCTGTCATTTAACTCAAACTCATTTATAGTGTTGATTATGACTATTTAAAATAATGTTTACTTGAATGTTTTATTATGGAAAATTGAGGAAAGATTGTAATTTTAGAGATTGGAATAATTTGTGCTTTTTTTTCTGTAATTATAATTGTAAATATATTCATTTCTACCTGTTTAGCTCAAACATCAAATAAATATTTTGTATTAAACACATTTGAAATGGTGTCATTTATTATTATTATTATCTGTAAATTGAACTGTACAATTGTGCATATACAAAGACAAGTAGTGTCTGTAAATTGTATTTGTTTTTCAATGCAATGCAATTTTGTTCATTGACAATGGCAATAAAAATACTTCTGATGAATCCTAATGTCCTAATGCCTATAAACACATTTTTCAAACCCACATAAGAGCTATACTAGAATAGACTTTTATTTTCAACAAAGATGGTCTAAAGTTACATCACTGCAGATCTGGAACTGAAACAAAAAACTTGATTTAATGCTCAATTACCCACAATTTGTACAAATGATGACATTGAGAAGTTTGTAGAGGAAAACGACAATGTGAAGTGTCTCCGCCCATTCTCTGGGATGCAGCTAAGGCTGTTTTGAGTTATTTCTGTTGCCAAAAAGAAACAAACTGTTGGAGCTAAACATGACGGAAACATCCATCTTCTTTCGCTTATCCGGGGCCGAGTTGCGGGGGCAGCAGACTAAGCAGGGAATCCCAGACTTCCTCCTCCCCAGACACTTCTTCCAATTCCTCCGGGGGGATCCCGAGGCGTTCCCAGGCCAGCCGAGAGACACAGTACCTCTAGCGTGTCCTGAGTCTTGCCTGGTAGGACATGCCCAAAACAGGAGGCATCCGGAACAGATACCCGAGCCACCTCAGCTGGAGGAGCAGCGGCTCTACTCCGAGCTTCTCCCCTGTGAATGAGCTCCTCCCCCTATCTCTAAAAGACCACCCACCTGGGGGAGGAAACTCATTTGGACCGCTTGTATCTGCAATCTTATCCTTTGGGAATTACCCAAAGCTCATGAACATAAGTGAGGGCAGGAACGTACATTGACCGGTAAATAAAGAGCTTTGTCTTTCGACTCAGTTCCTACTTCACCACAACAGTCGATGCAGCGACTGCATCACTGCAGCCGCTGCACCGATCCAACTGTCAGTCTCACGCTCATCCTTCCCTCACTCGTGAACAAGACCCCAAGATACTTGAACCCCTCCACTTGGGACAAGGACTCTCTACCCACCTGGAGAGGGCAAGACACCTTATTCGGGTTGAGAACCATGGCATCGGATTTGGAGGCGCTAATTCTCATCCCAGCCGCTTCACACTCGGCAACAAACTGTCCCAGTGCATCTTGCAGGTCCGAGTTTGATGGAGCCGTCAGGACATCGTCTGCAAGCAGCAGAGATGAGATCCTGTGGTCCCCAAACCTGACACCTGCCGACCCCTGGCCTCACCCTCCGACCCTTGACTGAGCCTAGAGATTCTGTCCATAAAAACTATGAACAGAACCGGTGACAAAGTGCAGCCCTGAGGAGTCCCTCATGCACTGGGAACAGGTCTGACTTACTGCAATGAACAAGGCTCCTGCTCCGGTCATACAGGGACTGGACAGCCCTGAGAAAAGGGCCCCGGACCCCCGACCCTGTACTCCTGGAGCACCCCCCAAAGGACACCCCGAGGGACACGGTTGAAATCCTTCTCCAGATCCACAAAGCACATGTGACTGTGGCAAACTCCCATGAACCCTCGAGCACCCGATGGAGAGTATAGAGCTGGTCCAGTGTTCCACGACCAGGACCTAAACCTGCTCCTCCTGAATCTGAGGTTTGACAATCGGTCTGCCAGTCCAGAGGCACTGTGTTAAAGTAATTATTCCATGTACAAGTTATCAATGTTGAACATGTGACTTTTGTGCTGACAGAGTATGTCGAGTGAATTTTCAGCTGAGACTGAAGACAAGAGATGGTGTTCAAGTGTGTCTTATGATTCACATACGTGAATGTTGTCTTTGTGTTTGTTAAAACATGTAGAATGTCATGTGGTTCCACGTACACTGGTCAATAAAAGAGTCTGGAGAAGTTCATTGAGCGCTCTGCTAGTGCTCGTCTTTCCTTGCAACTAAAACTTGCAAATGAACGTTTCTTTGTGTTTTGGTGTTTACAGCGAAGAGTGGAGTTTTTCCCTCACATAATTTGGTCCTTCGAGTCAACATGCCAAGATATCTGCAGGATCCTGTCCGTGGAAACTGACGACTGTGCACAGCCCATGGTTAGAGGTTCATGGAAGAAAGACAGTTAACCACAGAGGGACCCTCAAGATGGGATTGAAGGCAACCGAGAAAACTTCGACACCAAAATACAGGCATGACCATTTTTAATTACTACTAAGGTTAGAGTACAAAATAGTAGTGTGACATAGGCTTGATCCCCCTAGTGTCTGGTGCGGGTTAGAGTCCCAAAAGTAAATCACTGACAAGGCTAAGGTCCTTGAAGACCTGAACTATATCAGTGAGAGTGTTAAAAATCCTTGAAGACCTGAGATATATTGAAATATTTAAACTGTGCTAGTTGTGTATGTGTGAATTTAAGTGTGATTGGAGTGGACTCTTTTGAAGCCGCAGGACGGGTGGAAACCAAACAGTGATAACACAAGCTCGTCGTCTGTTGAAGTAGATTGAGAAACCATCGCATTAAGGCTCTGAGTCCCCCGGCTCTGGCCCCGCCCCCCGGCCGGCGCCGTACCGCGTTTCCACAAAGGAGGAACTCATGAAACTGCGGAGAACTGTCGTCTTACCCGGAGATCGTCACGTTATCCCGGCGGACATCCTAAGGAAAACGCAACGAGGCAGACGGGCTGGACGTAAACTCCGAGAGAAGAGCGGGACAAACAGGAAGTCGGTTCCCGCCGTAGTCATGGGTAACGTGAGGTACCTTCAAAATAAAATGACGGAAATAGCGAGCCTCATGCGGTCCCAGAGGATTTATAGGGACAGCAGCGTCTTGATTTTCACAGAGACCTGGTTAACAGCAGAAATGCCAGACTCTATTGTAGGTTTGGACCATTTTCATCTGCTGCGGGCGGACAGAACGAGAGAATGCGGAAAGAAAGAAGGTGGAGGTCTGGCTGTGTATGTGAACACGAGCTGGTCCAAACCCGAACACTGCACAGTGAAGGAGCAGCTATGTAACAGGGATATTGAACTATTGGCTATTGGCATGAGGCCATATTATCTGCCCCGGGAGTTCTCACATGTGATTTTGATCACAGTCTATGTGGCCCCGTCTGCCAATGCTGAAAATGCTTGTGAAGCACTGCTCTCCTGCACTTGTAGGCTGCAAACACAGCATCCACAGGCTCTCTTCCTCATCTCTGGTGACTTTAACCACGCTTCTCCCTCTTCTGTTCTACCAACATACACCCAGTATGTTACCTGCCCCACCAGAGAGAATAGAACATTGGACTTGTTTTTTGCCAACACCAAGGAGGCTTATTCTTCTTCCCCCCTCCCTCCCCTGGGCAGCTCGGACCACAACCTTGTACATCTGAGGCCTGTGTATGAACCCATCGTGCGCAGGCAGCCTGTGGTGTCCCGTGAGGTGAGGATGTGGTCTGCTGAGAGCGAGGAGGCTCTGAGGGACTGCTTCAGCACCACTGTCTGGACTGAGCTTTATGACCCACATGGGGAGGACATCAACACCATCACAGAGTGCATCACGGACTACATCAACTTCTGTTTTGAGAACATTGTTCCCTCCCGGACGGTGCGGTGTTTTCCAAACAACAAGCCATGGATTAACCGTGAACTGAAGGCTCTGCTGAAGGAGAAGAAGAGAGCCTTCAGGTCAGGGAACAAGGAGGAGCTGAGGACTGTGCAGAAGGAGCTGAGGAGGAAGATCAGGCAGGCTGAGGCCAGCTACAAGAGGAGGATGGAGGAGCAGCTGCAGCAAAAGAACATTCAGGGAGTGTGGAGGAGTCTGAAGACCATCTCGGGCTTCAAAATCCCCCCTGCCCAGACAGAGGGGGATCTACAGTGGGTGAATGATTTAAATGCTCACTTCTTGAGGTTTGATCGGTCACCCGCCCCTCCCCCTGCACAGCTGCATGCTCCCTTTTCCACAGCTGGACAATGCCCTGCATCTGTTCCTCTTCGCTTATCTGCCCCGGACCATCAGCTCCCCACTTTGCCTGGACTCACCCATCCCCCCAGCACACGGTCCCCCTGCCAACCACTGACTGTCACAGCAGCACAGGTGAGGAGTGAGCTGAAGAGGATTAAAGTGAGGAAGGCAGCAGGACCTGATGGCATCAGCCCCAGGCTCCTTAAGTCCTGCGCAGATGAACTGTGTGGAGTTATGGAGCATGTCTTCAACATGAGCCTGAAGCTGAGGGTGGTACCACAGGTCTGGAAGACCTCCTGTCTGGTACCTGTGCCTAAGACACCGCGCCCCAAAGACCTCAACAGTTTCAGGCCAGTGGCTCTCACGTCCCACCTGATGAAGACACTGGAGCGGCTGGTCCTGGACCACCTCCGCTCCACCGTGAGCTCAGCCATGGACCCGCTGCAGTTTGCATATCGGCCTGGCATCGGAGTGGAGGACGCCATCATCTCCCTGCTGCACCGCTCTCTCTCACCTGGAAAAGCCTGGCAGCTCTGTGAGGATCCTGTTCTTCGATCTCTCCAGTGCCTTCAACACCATCCAGCCGCTGCTCCTGAGGGACAAGCTGGAGACGGCTGGAGTGGAGTATGACCTGGCAGAGTGGATCCTGGACTACCTCACAGACCGACCCCAGTTTGTGAGAGCCCGGAACTGTGTGTCTGACACTCGGACCTGCAGTGTGGGGGCGCCCCAGGGCACTGTCCTCGCGCCCTTTCTCTTCACCCTCTACACTGCAGACTTCAGACATGACACGGACAGCTGTGTCCTGCAGAAGTTCTCTGACGACTCTGCCATCATCGGACTCATCACGGACGACGATGACGAGGAGTACAGAGGACTGGAGCAGGACTTTGTGGACTGGTGTCAGCGGAACCACCTCCTCATCAACGCGGGGAAGACCAAGGAGATGGTGGTGAATTTCCGCAGACGCCACCCCACTGCCCCCTCACCAGTGAACATCCAGGGACGGGACATTGAGAGAGTGACTCATACAAGGACCTGGTGTTCATCTGAACCACAAACTGGACTGGACTCATAACACAGACTGAACAGGACGAGCCAGAGTCGGCTCCACCTCCTGAGGAGACTCAGGTCTTTTGGAGTGACAGGGCCACTCCTGAAGACCTTCTACGACTCTGTGGTGGCATCAGCCCTCCTGTATGGTGTGGCCTGCTGGAGCAGCAGCATCACAGAGAGGGAGAGGAAGAGGCTGGACAGAGTCATCAAGAAGTCCAGCTCCGTCCTGGGCTGTGCTCTGGACTCGGTGCAGGAGGTGGGGGACAGGAGGGTCCTGGCTAGATTCACATCTATGCTGGACCATGAGTGTCGCCCCCTGCAGGACACTCTGTCCGCTCTGGAGAGCAGCTTCAGTGAGAGACTGATCCACCCTCGCTGTGTGAAGGAAAGGTTCCGTAGGTCTTTCCTTCCTGCTGCTGTCAGACTTTATAACAAAAACTGTTAGTACTGAACACTCGCAATACTGACCTAACCTAATACTGATGTGCAATTCTGTCATATGTGCAATTGCTGTTGGAATTCATGTGCAATTCATGTGCAATTCATGTGCAATTACTGTGCAATTACTGTGAAATTCATGTGCAATTACTGTGCAATTACTGTGAAATTCATGTGCAATCTATGTGCTGTCGTGACACATATTCATGTGCAATTACTGTCGTGATCACATGCAATGGTATTTATGTATTTATTTATTTGTCTATGGGAGTTTTTATTTATTTATAGGAGATCTTCTACTGAAAGTGTTTTTCAGACTTCCTATAAGTGATCTGTTCTTCTGTATCTACCTCTGTATCTACCTGCGTTGCACCAATGAAATTTCCCCATGTGGGACATGAAAGGAATATCTTATCTTATCTTTAGATGGAAGGAATTAGGAGACTAAAACATTCTGTTATTCTGGGATAGAGCCCTCAATACGTGGCCGGATCAGACAATAGGTTTGACCTAGAAGCTTGCCACGTAGGAAACACACTACGGTTCATGAGATATTCTCTTTAAATTCCAACCACACTCTGTAACTAAGAAATTATATAAAATGTTGTAAATTAAGTTTAAAGACAAGTTAATGGATGTAGAAAATGTATAAACAAATACTCAATAATAAGGAAAACTAAGAAAGTCTAAGAAAGTTAATCTGGACAGGAATAATATTAATGACAATTCTAATTATTTATATATATATTATATATATATATATATATATATATATATATATATATATATATATATATATATATATATATATATATATATATATATATATATATATATATATATATAGGTGATTCAAAATGGATGGAATCTGTTCAAACTGGTTCTACAAAATACTTTGGAAATTTGGAAGAAATAACACCAATTCGAAAGAAATCTTAAAGTACAGGCTTCTGAAAATGTAGTTATCAGATTACAACTAAAAGACAGAGTCAGGAATAGAAAAAAAAAAAAAGTAAAGAACTTCAATGTGCAGAATTATGGTTAAATTGTGCAAAGAAACGAGCTGCAGGAAGAGTCAAAGGAACAGTTTGTTCAATGAAAATAAATCCTGACCATGAATTAGTAGTGGTCCGTAGACCACCCCCAGAGGCTCTTCCACAACTTGAAGTACACAGTGCAGTACAAACTCATGCAGAACTCCAAAAAGACCGTGAACCTCTTCCGCCTCCTTATCATCAAGCAGGAACTGCCGCTACAGGAGCTGAAAATACTAATACTTTGCTAATCCAAGAAAATGAAAACCTGAGTTGTATCCAAGACAGGCAGAAGGAAGGATGAATACTCGTAGAACTAAACCCATAGAAAGCAACTGGAGTAAAAATATAAGAGGTGTACTCAGTCCAAAATCATCTAAATCCTTCCAACTGGAGGAAACTGAAACTTTTCCCATGATAGAGGTACCAAACCCTCATGGTGATAACCAAAACCCCACAACATTTGTGTATAGAACCTGGACTAAAGAGGATGTTATGAAAACAGTAGGAGTTACATCACACAAAGTATGTTCCATACAGTTCTCTCAGGATATTGTGTTGTTGTTGTTGTTGTTGTTGTTTTATGGCGGTTGGCATCCAATTGTTGCATTACTGCCAGACTTTATTCCTCAGACTTTGTCGTAGTCCTCAGACTCTGTCGTAGTCCGTAAAAGTACTCCTTCCATTGCTTTGGTGTTACAAAGCCCATGAGGTCATGATATGTCTTTGTGACTAGAATAGTTGTTGTTGTTGTTGTTGTTGTTGTTGTTGTTTTATGGCGGTTGGCATCCAAGTGTTGCATTACCGCCAGACTTTATTCCTCAGACTTTGTCGTAGTCCTCAGACTCTGTCGTCGTAGTCCTCAGACTCTGTCGTAGTCCGTAAAAGTACTCCTCCCATTGCTTTGGTGTTACAAAGCCCATGAGGTCATGATATGTCTTTGTGACTAGAATAGTTGTTGTTTCAGAGACCATCCAACAGCCATAATACAATAAAGTCTGGCGGTAATGCAACACTTGGATGCCAACCGCCATAAAACAACAACAACAACAACAACAACCGGCTTTATTCCAGGGAGACTCTTCTTCATCTTCCTCTGCTTTGACATTCGGTGCTTCCACCGTACAGCTTTATTCTTTAGGCTTCATTCTACAGGCTTTAATATTTCCACTGATGTCGCTGCTTGGTAGCCGTGCGTCTACGAGACTGGACGAGGACAGGAGACCACCCCCACCCCCATCTCCATCTCGTCACTCTGATCACTCTGACTCCCCACAAGCAGACCCCCATCACTCCGACTCCCATTTAGCGCCTTTAGCCTGTCTATATCTGCCCAATCAAGCTCCTTTGTTCCAAGGAATCTCCCTGCAGCTTTAGCAATGATCCTGATCCTTTCAGTTCTGCTTTGAGTCTGAGCAGCACAGTTTACAACATCCACCATAAAGAGTACAAAATCCTCTCTATCCACAACCAGGGTTGTTGTTGTTGTTGTTGTTGTTTTATGGCGGTTGGCATCCAAGTGTTGCATTACCGCCAGACTTTATTCCTTAGACTGTTGTCCTCAGACAACCAGGGTGCAGTTACAAAGGACATAGCCTTTAAATGGAGTGGAAGTACAACAGGTTTTGATGTGTGCTTTGGGCTTAAAGGTAATTGGAACCCAATGACAGCACCACCAAACCCTGTTCCAATTGCTCATGATAGTGGAGATCTGACCAATGCACTGAGGAGTGTGTGACAGAGTTCAGGAGGTATTTAGAATACGTGCAGATTACACAAAGATAGGTCAAACTAGCCAAGGAGAAGATGAAGATGTTACCCCATTCAGGACTAGATTTGAACAAGTATTCTTAGAGAATAATGGACTTCAAGATGATGGTACTGACCAAGGTCCATACCAACAACAATTAAAACAAGCTGTGTTACAAGGAATGAGACCTGAAATAAGAGGATAATTACAGAATTTCTTGGCACAGTCAGGGGTTAGAGGGTGTGGTCAGGGGTCGGGGGGTCGGAGGGTGTCCGGTTTGGGGACCACAGGATCTCATCTCTGCTGTTTGCAGACGATGTTGTCCTGATGGCTCCATCAAACCCGGACCTGTAACATGCACTGGGACGGTTTGCAGCCGAGTGTGAAGCGGCTGGGATGAGAATCAGAACCTCCAAATCCGAGACCGTGGTTCTCAACCAGAATAAAGTGTCTTGTCCTCTTCAGGTGGGTGGGGAGTCCTTTCCCCCAAGTGGAGGGGTTCAAGAATCTCGGGGTCTTGTTCACGAGTGAGTGAAGGATGGAACGTGAGATTGACAGTTGGATCGCTGCAGCAGCTGCAGTGATGCAGTCGCTGCATCGACTGTTGTGGTGAAGAAGGAGCTGAGTTGAAAGACAAAGCTCTCAATTCCTGCCCTCACCTACGGTCAGGAGCTTTAATGACCCAAAGGACAAGATTGCGGATACAAGCGGTCAAAATGAGTTTCCTCCGCCGGGTGGCTGGGCGCTCCCTTAGAGATAGGGGGAGGAGCTCAGTCACCCGGGGGGAGCTCGGAGTAGAGCCGCTGCTCCTACTGAGCGCCTCCCTGGGGATGTGTTCCGAGCATGTCCCACCGAGAAGAGGCCCCGTGAAAGACCCAGGACACGTTGGAGGGACTATGTTTCTCGGCTGGCCTGGGGACACCTCGGGATCCCCCCGGAGGAGTTAGGTGAGGTGTCTGGGGTGGAGGAGGTCTGGGAGGCCCTGCTTAGACTGCTGCCCCCGCGACCCGGCCCTGGATAAGCAGAAGAAGATGGATGTATGGACAATGTGATGTCCTCACGATGAGGTGGTAAAAGAAATATAAACAGTCGTGTGCAGTCAGTGTTTATTCAACTTTACAAAACTTCACATAAAAATAGGAAAAGCCACAAACTCAGGACACAGACAGACATTAAACGTTATATTTACAGAAATGATTCACATTAAAATCACATATTTACAAGGTGTTTTCAGACAGAGACGTTCGACACATCGACATTCAGTTTCTCCTTAAACCAGCTTTGACAGAAGTGAATTTATGAAAATATATTTTTTCTCTTGATGATTCTGGCAGTTTCTGTACAACAGCGAACACTCATGCATTAGTTTGGATCAGAACACTTTGTGACATCATCGGGTGAGGGGAGTGTCCACTGGATCTTTTAAACTAAGACTGGATCCGAACCAGAAAGTCCTGCTTTAGTCCTGCTTTAGACCAGCTTTAGTCCTGCTTTAGACCTGCTTTAGTCCTGCTTTAGGCCTGCTTTAGTCCTGCTTTAGTCCTGCTTTAGACCAGCTTTAGTCCTGCTTTAGTCCTGCTTTAGACCAGCTTTAGTCCTGCTTTAGATCTGCTTTAGTCCTGCTTTAGTCCTGCTTTAGTCCTGCTTTAGTCCTGCTTTAGTCCTGCTTTAGTCCTGCTTTAGTCCCGCTTTAGTCCTGCTTGAGACCAGCTTTAGTCCAGCTTTAGTCCCGCTTTAGTCCTGCTTTAGTCCTGCTTTAGTCCTGCTTTAGTCCTGCTTTAGACCTGCTTTAGTCCTGCTTTAGTCCTGCTTTAGTCCTGCTTTAGACCAGCTTTAGTCCTGCTTTAGACCTGCTTTAGTCCTGCTTTAGACCTGCTTTAGACCTGCTTTAGTCCTGCTTTAGTCCCGCTTTAGTCCTGCTTTAGACCAGCTTTAGTCCTGCTTTAGACCTGCTTTAGTCCTGCTTTAGACCTGCTTTAGTCCTGCTTTAGTCCTGCTTTAGTCCTGCTTTAGTCCTGCTTTAGACCTGCTTTAGTCCTGCTTTAGACCTGCTTTAGTCCTGCTTTAGTCCTGCTTTAGTCCTGCTTTAGACCTGCTTTAGTCCTGCTTTAGTCCTGCTTTAGACCTGCTTTAGTCCTGCTTTAGACCTGCTTTAGTCCTGCTTTAGTCCTGCTTTAGTCCTGCTTTAGACCAGCTTTAGTCCTGCTTTAGTCCTGCTTTAGACCCGCTTTAGTCCTGCTTTAGTCCTGCTTTAGACCTGCTTTAGTCCTGCTTTAGTCCTGCTTTAGTCCCGCTTTAGTCCTGCTTTAGACCAGCTTTAGTCCCGCTTTAGTCCTGCTTTAGACCTGCTTTAGTCCTGCTTTAGTCCTGCTTTAGTCCTGCTTTAGTCCTGCTTTAGTCCCGCTTTAGTCCTGCTTTAGACCAGCTTTAGTCCCGCTTTAGTCCTGCTTTAGTCCCGCTTTAGTCCTGCTTTAGACCAGCTTTAGTCCCGCTTTAGTCCTGCTTTAGACCTGCTTTAGTCCTGCTTTAGTCCTGCTTTAGATCTGCTTTAGTCCCGCTTTAGTCCTGCTTTAGACCTGCTTTAGTCCTGCTTTAGTCCTGCTTTAGTCCTGCTTTAGACCCGCTTTAGTCCCGCTTTAGTCCTGCTTTAGACCTGCTTTAGTCCCGCTTTAGTCCTGCTTTAGACCAGCTTTAGTCCTGCTTTAGTCCTGCTTTAGACCCGCTTTAGTCCTGCTTTAGACCTGCTTTAGACCTGCTTTAGTCCCGCTTTAGTCCTGCTTTAGACCTGCTTTAGTCCTGCTTTAGTCCCGCTTTAGTCCTGCTTTAGACCTGCTTTAGACCTGCTTTAGTCCTGCTTTAGTCCTGCTTTAGACCAGCTTTAGTCCTGCTTTAGTCCTGCTTTAGTCCTGCTTTAGACCTGCTTTAGTCCTGCTTTAGTCCTGCTTTAGACCAGCTTTAGTCCCGCTTTAGTCCTGCTTTAGACCAGCTTTAGTCCTGCTTTAGTCCTGCTTTAGTCCTGCTTTAGACCTGCTTTAGTCCCGCTTTAGTCCTGCTTTAGACCCGCTTTAGTCCTGCTTTAGTCCCGCTTTAGTCCTGCTTTAGTCCTGCTTTAGTCCTGCTTTAGTCCTGCTTTAGACCCGCTTTAGTCCTGCTTTAGTCCCGCTTTAGTCCTGCTTTAGTCCTGCTTTAGACCTGCTTTAGACCTGCTTTAGTCCTGCTTTAGACCCGCTTTAGTCCTGCTTTAGTTCCTGTCTCGTCTTGAGTTTCTTTGGGAGGATGACAGTGGTGAAAATGGGCCCAGGGAAAAATGAAACACATTTAACGTCTTTTAATGTATAATATGCAAAATAGTTTCTCTTTAACTCTGTTCTAACTCTCGTCACATTTGAGCTCTTCTTCTCTGCTGCTTCTCTGAGCCTCACAAAAACCCTCAGAGCTGGAGCTCTGTGCTAGCATTAGCATTAGCATTAGCATGTCGGGGAGAGCTAGCTTTAGTGGTAAATAAACATACTACTGCCTGTAGAGGGCGCACTAACACACATCCTAATGAGGGAACGCCTTTACACAGGAGCTTGATGGACTGTGGCAGAGTCGTTAGCCTTTGAGGAGATGATCATTTGCTGTATGTCTCCTCTGTATCTCACACAGAGCTGCTTCGTAAGGGCATCTGGTTTAAACACTTATGTAAATGTGGAACTTGGACCTTTTTCTCTTGTGGCAGTTTTAGAACAATTTAAATTTCACTGATTCATTTTCATGTTTTTACAAATCCAGATTATTGGTCCTGGTCTAGTCCTGGGTTAGTCCTGGGGGTCCTGGGTTAGTCCTGGGGGTCCTGGGTTAGTCCTGGGGGTCCTGGGTTAGTCCTGAGGGTCCTGGTCTAGTCCTGAGGGTCCTGGTCTAGTCCTGGGGGTCCTGGTCTAGTCCTGGGGTACTGGGTTAGTCCTGGGGGTCCTGGTCTAGTCCTGGGGATCCTGGGTTAGTCCTGGGGTTCTGGGGGTCTTGGTCTAGTCCTGGGGGTCCTGGTCTAGTCCTGGGGGTCCTGGTCTAGTCCTGGGGGTCTTGGTCTAGTCCTGGGGGTCCTGGGTAAGTCCTGGAGGTCCTGGGTTAGTCCTGAGGGTCCTGGGTTAGTCCTGGGGGTTCTGGTCTAGTCTTGGGGGACCTGGTCTAGTCCTGGGGTTCCTGGGTTTGTCCTGGGGGTCTTGGTCTAGTCCTGGAGGTCCTTGGTTTGTCCTGAGGGTCCTGGTCTAGTCCTGAGGGTCCTGGGTTTGTCCTGGGGGTCCTGGTCTAGTCCTGGAGCTCCTGGGTTTGTCCTGGGGGTCCTGGTCTAATCCTGAGGGTCCTGGTCTAGTCCTGGGGGTCCTGGTCTAGTCCTGGGGGTCCTGGTCTACTCCTGGGGGTCCTGGGTTAGTCCTGGATGTCCTGGTCTAGTCCTGGGGTCCTGGGTTAGTCCTGGGGGTCCTGGGTTAGTCCAGGGGGTCCTGGGTTAGTCCTAGGGGTCCTGGTCTAGTGTCCTGGGGGTTCTGGTCTAGTCCTGGGGGTCCTGGTCTAGTCCTGGGGGTCCTGGTCTAATCCTGGGGGTCCTGGGTTAGTCCTGGGGGTCCTGGGTTAGTCCTGGGGGTCCTGGTCTAGTGTTCTGGGGGTCCTGGGTTAGTCTTGGGGGTCCTGGTCTAGTCCTGGGGGTCCTGGCAGGCCGTGCAGTGGCTCATGTCCTCGGTGAAGGTCTCGACTTGGACAGTGGAGCTGCTGAAGCCAAACTTGTGGTGGAGAAGGTCTGTGGCCTCGTTCAGGACCGACTGAGGGTCCGCGCCTGCATCTGAGAGCACATGACATACAGGTCATAAGGTCATAAAGCGTCTGACATGACCCAAAGCCAAAGCATGACAAAAAGAGAGGTTCAAACGTAGAGGCTTTGAGAGAAGTCAAAGAAACTGTTCCTGTGCACACTAGCTTTAGCCACGCCCCTCACACACACTCTGGTATTACTAAACGTCTTTTTGTGATTCGCTGAGATCGTCCTGACTCTGGCACCAGCAGGAGGCCGGTCCATGTTTAGTCCTGACTCTGGCACCAGCAGGAGGCCGCTCCATGTTTAGTCCTGACTCTGGCACCAGCAGGAGGCCGGTCCCTCAGGTCCTCAGAGACCGAGATGGTTCATATGGCACTAACATGTCTGAGATGTACTTTGGTGCTTGGCCATGGAGAGACTTGTACACAAGCAGAGCTGCTTTAAAGTCTCTTCTCTGAGCCACAGGGGGCAGTGCAGAGACCTGAGAACAGGACTAATGTGATCATACTTCCTGGTTCTAGTCAGGACCCGAGCAGCAGCGTTCTGGATGTACTGCAGCTGTTTTACAGCTCGTTTGGAGAGGCCAGTGAGTGTTACAGTAATCTAATCTACTGGAGACAAACGCGTGGATAAGTCTCTCTAAATCTGGTTTTGACACTATATTTTTGATTTTGGCAATGTTTTTTAGACGGTAAAAAGCTGCTGATGTTATTGATTTGACGTGGCTATTAAAGTTCAAGTCTGAGTCCATTATTACCCCCAGATTTATAACTTGGTTTGTAGGTTTTAGAGACTTTGGAGGCGACGCTGACACTTTCTCTTTGTTTCTATGACACAGACGATGATTTCAGTCTTGTCTGAGTTCAGCTGGAGAAAATTGTTCTGCCTCCACACACTGACTCTGGCACCAGCAGGAGGCCCTTTGGCACCAGCAGGAGGCCCTCTGGCACCAGCAGGAGGCCTCTGCTCTTCTTTAGGAGAGGCTTTATGACTGCAGTTTTCAAAGACATTGTAAATGTTCCAGATTGAAGCTTTAACTATGTGAGTGATGGAGCTAACAAACTGTTCAGCACAGACTTTAGAAATCTGGAGGTGACACATGGAGGCAGCTGTAGATGAACTCAGACTGTGACGATCTCATGGACAGTTTTGTCAGTTACAGGTGCAAAGTGAGTCCGCTCTAAGTGTTCAGGTGGTTTTAGGGTATTTTTTTGCATTGTGGGATTTATATCATTTTTAATGCCCTGAACTTTGTCATTAAAGAATCATGTAAACTCATTACACTTGATGTGGGAATGAGTTCTAACAGCAGCTGAGCTGGAGGGTTCGTTAGTTACTGTGAGTTGATTGGTCGTTACCTATGGCGATGTGCACGGACACCAGGCTGTGGCCCACGCTCAGGGCCCAAAGGTGCAGATTGTGCACAGACTTCACAGACGACACCGACTGAAGAACCTCCTTCACCGACTTAAACTGGATCTCTTTGGGGCAACCTGAGGAACATCAGAACCACATCAGAACCAGATCAGAACCACATTAGAACCACACATCAGAACCACTTCAGAACCACACAGAACCACACATCAGAACCACATCAGAACCACATCAGAACCACATCAGAACCACATCAGAACCACTCATCAGAACCACACATCAGAACCACACATCAGAACCACACATCAGAACTACACATCAAAACCACATCAGAACCACACATATGGCCCTGGCCAGAAATAATGCAGTACTAATGCAGTAATAATGCAGAAATAATGCAGTACTAATGCAGTAATAATGCAGAAATAATGCAGTAATAATGCAGTAATAATGCAGTACTAATGCAGTACTAATGCAGTAATAATGCAGTAATAATGCAGTAATAGTAGTATTGGTACCTTCCATGAGGAGCCTGAAGACGTCCTTGAGGATGGTGATGGTGGTGCAGAGGACGAAGGCGGAGAACAGAAAGGTGCAGATTGGATCCGCTACTTTATACTCTGGCTGCAATACACACAGTATACAGGAAATACTTCAAATACTTCATGTACACAGGCACTACAGCCATGTGTTAAGTCAGAGCAAACAACGATAAACATGATCTCGATAGTGCCCCTCTTCTGGCCAAACGAGGAATTACACGACATGATGAAAAAAAGGTCCAACACAATATAGGAACCCTTTATTTAAAGATGCGCTGTGTAACTTTTCCGGTGGTCCGTTGTTGTCATGGAGATGTTGCTTTGTTGCTGCGTTATGGCTTTAAACTTGTCTATATAGCGTTTATTCAGACACTTATAGAAGACAAAGGAAAATGTAACATGCAACACGTTTTTTTTCTGCGCAAAGCAACACGAGCTGTTAGCATGCTAGTTGTCGTTAGCTTTACTTTGACGGTAAATCCCAGAATGCATTTGGACCGTGAGCGATGCACGTGCAGTCGTAAAGACTTTAGCATCAACCAATCAGGTGCAGCGCTCAATGGGAAACGCGAAAACAAAACATCAGCGGTGTTGATCCGTGTGCTAAAGTGGGCGGGGCTTGTTGAAGGTTATGACGTCACGTGCGGCGTCTTTACCCTGAAGTAGATGACGATGGCCGCCACCAGGACGCCCACGCTTTGCAGCAGATCACCCAACACGTGGATGAAGGCGGCGCGCACGCTTGTGTTACTGTGACCGCTAAGCAGCGAGGGGGCGTGGCCTGTGTGCGCGGGGGCGGGGCTCTGGCCGTCCTCGTCGATCTGGTGATAACCGGAGCCGTGCGCGTGGAACGAGGTGGAGTGGTGCAGGATGTACGCCATTCTGCAACAGACAAGAACCACAGACACATCGGGATAGAACAACAGACACATCGGGATACAACAACAGACACATCGGGATAGAATAACACACATCGAGATAGAACCACAGACACATCGGGATACAACAACAGACACATCGGGATAGAATAACACACATCGAGATAGAACCACAGACACATCGGGATACAACAACAGACACATCGGGATAGAATAACACACATCGAGATAGAACCACAGACACATCGGGATACAACAACAGACACATCGGGATAGAATAACACACATCGAGATAGAACCACAGACACATCGGGATACAACAACAGACACATCGGGATAGAATAACACACATCGAGATAGAACCACAGACACGTCGAGATAGAACAACAGACACATCGAGATAGAACAACAGACACATCGAGATAGAACCACAGACACATCGAGATAGAACCACAGACACATCGAGATAGAACAACAGACACATCGAGATAGAACCACAGACACATCGAGATAGAACCACAGACACATCGAGATAGAACAACAGACACACAGACAAGAACCACAGACACATCGAGATAGAACAACAGACACATCGGGATACAACAACAGACACATCGGGATAGAATAACACACATCGAGATAGAACCACAGACACATCGGGATACAACAACAGACACATCGGGATAGAATAACACACATCGAGATAGAACCACAGACACATCGGGATACAACAACAGACACATCGGGATAGAATAACACACATCGAGATAGAACCACAGACACGTCGAGATAGAACAACAGACACATCGAGATAGAACAACAGACACATCGAGATAGAACCACAGACACATCGAGATAGAACAACAGACACATCGAGATAGAACCACAGACACATCGAGATAGAACCACAGACACATCGAGATAGAACAACAGACACACAGACAAGAACCACAGACACATCAAGATAGAATAACAGACACGGTGAGATAGAACCAAAGACACATTGATATAGAACAACAGACACACAGACAAGAACCACAGACAAATTGAGATAGAACAACAGACACATCGAGATAGAACAACAGACACACAGACAAGAACGACAGACACCCAGACAAGAACCACAGACACATCGAGATAGAACAACAGACACACATACAAGAACCACAGACACATCGGGATAGAACAACAGACACATCGAGATAGAACCACAGACACATCAAGATAGAACAACAGACACATCGAGATAGAACAACAGACACACAGACAAGAACCACAGACAAATTGAGATAGAACAACAGACACATCGAGATAGAACAACAGACACACAGACAAGAACGACAGACACCCAGACAAGAACCACAGACACATCGAGATAGAACAACAGACACACATACAAGAACCACAGACACATCGGGATAGAACAACAGACACATCGAGATAGAACCACAGACACATCAAGATAGAACAACAGACACATCGAGATAGAACAACAGACACACATACAAGAACCACAGACACATCGGGATAGAACAACAGACACATCGAGATAGAACCACAGACACATCAAGATAGAACAACAGACACATCGAGATAGAACAACAGACACAGACAAGAACCACAGACACATCAAGATAGAACAACAGACACATCGAGATAGAAACACAGACACACAGACAAGAACCACAGACACATCAAGATAGAACAACAGACACGTTGAGATAGAACCACAGACACATTGCTATAGAACAACAGACACATCGAGACAGAACAACAGATACGTCGAGATAGAACAACAGACACATCGAGATAGAACAATAGACACATCGGGATAGAAGAACAGACACATCGAGATAGAACCACAGACACATCGAGATAGAACCACAGACACATCCAGATAGAACCACAGACACATCGGGATAGAACAACAGACACAGACAAGAACCACAGACACATCCAGATAGAACCACAGACACATCGAGATAGAACAACAGACACAGACAAGAACCACAGACACATCAAGATAGAACAACAGACACGTTGAGATAGAACCACAGACACACAGACAAGAACCACAGACACATCAAGATAGAACAACAGACACGTTGAGATAGAACCACAGACACATTGATATAGAACAGACACATCGAGATGGAACAACAGACACATCGAGATAGAACAACAGACACATCGAGATAGAACAACAGATACGTCGAGATAGAACATCAGACACACAGATGAAAACAACAGACACAGAGATAGAACAACAGACACACACACATACACAGAAACACACAGACACACACAGACACACACACACACACACACAGACAAGAACAACAGACACATCGAGATAGAACAACAGACACGCACAGATAATGTGTTAAGTAAGTCGTGCCACCCAAATCCGTGTGTGCTGGACCTGAACCTCACACCCACTCGTCACAGGGTCAGTCGTGTGTGTGCTGGACCTGAACCTCACACCCTCTCGTCACAGGGCCTCACATGATGTTGACGATGACGGCGCAGCACGAGGTCACCAGCATTACGTGTCCGTTGATGTCGTAGTCGTTCCTCACGATTCTCTCGATGGCGAGGTACACGAGCGCTCCGGTCACCACCCAGATGGACACCACCGAGATGAAGGCCCCCAGGATCTCTGCAGCCAGCAGGGGGCGCAAGACACAGGTGTTACAGCAGGGGGCGCAAGACACAGGTGTTACAGCAGGGGGCGCAAGACACGGGTGTTACAGCAGGGGGCGCAAGACACGGGTGTTACAGCAGGGGGCGCAAGACACGGGTGTTACAGCAGGGGGCGCAATACACGGGTGTTACAGCAGGGGGCGCAATACACGGGTGTTAGCTCCACGGGTCGTTTAAGGAGGAAGTGCAGTGACATGTTTGATCTAAATGACAGCATTTACAAGTTTCCATGGCGCTGGGTTCAGAGGCGGAGCTCCATGAGACACTCAAACATAACAGATGTTTTATTCATAAATCTGATCTAAAACCTCCTGATACTTTTTAATCCTGAGGTCGATCTGAGCGAGTCATAAAAAGACGTTTAGTAATTCCAGTGTGTGTGAGGGGCGTGGCTAAAGCTAGCGTGCACAGGAACAGTTATGCCTCATTTCTTCTACTTCTCTGCATGTGAGGGGCGTGGCTAAAGTTAGTGTGTGTGAGAGGCGTGGCTAAAGCTAGTGTGTGTGAGGGGCGTGGCTAAAGCTAGTGTGTGTGAGGGGCGTGGCGTTCGAACCTCTCTTTATGTCCTGCTTTGGCTTTAGATCATGTCAGACGCTTTATGACCTGGAAATATCAGATTGTGGCTCTTGACAAAGTGAGTGCCGTGCGGCCATAAACAGGAAACACTAACATGCTACACTAGCTTTGTGTTGCTAAGGCTCCACATAGTCGTTAGCATCAGTGGAAACACAGCGCTTTAGCACGAGATCAAGTCAGAGTTTGGAAACAAATGATTCTTTTGTGCTGACCTGAGCGGTGCCACCCGTAGGTGACAGTTTTGGTGGGTGGTCTGGAGGAGATCCACAGAGAGAAGAGCGACACCATCATACTGCCGAAGTCTGTGAGGAGGTGGGCCGCGTCCGTCATGATGGCCAAGCTGTGGGCCAAGTATCCCCCTGGAGACCACAAGACACAGGTCCATGTGTCAAGCCCCGCCTCTTCAGTTATAAGCCCCGCCTCTTCATAGTTATAAGCCCCGCCTCTTCATAGTTATAAGCCCCGCCTCTTCATAGTTATAAGCCCCGCCTCTTCATAGTTATAAGCCCCGTCTCTTCATAGTTATAAGCCCCGCCTCTTCATAGTTATAAGCCCCGTCTCTTCATAGTTATAAGCCCCGCCTCTTCATAGTTATAAGCCCCGCTATAAGCCCCGCCTCTTCATAGTTATAAGCCCCGCCTCTTCATAGTTATAAGCCCCGCCTCTTCATAGTTATAAGCCCCGCCTCTTCATAGTTATAAGCCCCACCTCTTCATAGTTATAAGCCCCGTCTCTTCATAGTTATAAGCCCCGCCTCTTCATAGTTATAAGCCCCGTCTCTTCATAGTTATAAGCCCCGCCTCTTCATAGTTATAAGCCCCGCTATAAGCCCCGCCTCTTCATAGTTATAAGCCCCGCCTCTTCATAGTTATAAGCCCCGCCTCTTCATAGTTATAAGCCCCGCCTCTTCATAGTTATAAGCCCCACCTCTTCATAGTTATAAGCCCCGCCTCTTCATAGTTATAAGCCCCGCCTCTTCATAGTTATAAGCCCCGCCTCTTCATAGTTATAAGCCCCGCCTCTTCATAGTTATAAGCCCCGCCTCTTCATAGTTATAAGCCCCGCCTCTTCATAGTTATAAGCCCCGTCTCTTCAGTTATAAGCCCCGCCTCTTCATAGTTATAAGCCCCGCCTCTTCATAGTTATAAGCCCCGTCTCTTCATAGTTATAAGCCCCGCCTCTTCATAGTTATAAGCCCCGCCTCTTCATAGTTATAAGCCCCGCCTCTTCATAGTTATAAGCCCCGCCTCTTCATAGTTATAAGCCCCGTCTCTTCATAGTTATAAGCCCCGCCTCTTCATAGTTATAAGCCCCGTCTCTTCATAGTTATAAGCCCCGCCTCTTCATAGTTATAAGCCCCGCCTCTTCATAGTTATAAGCCCCGTCTCTTCATAGTTATAAGCCCCGCCTCTTCATAGTTATAAGCCCCGTCTCTTCATAGTTATAAGCCCCGCCTCTTCATAGTTATAAGCCCCGCCTCTTCATAGTTATAAGCCCCGCCTCTTCATAGTTATAAGCCCCGTCTCTTCATAGTTATAAGCCCCGCCTCTTCATAGTTATAAGCCCCGCCTCTTCATAGTTATAAGCCCCGTCTCTTCATAGTTATAAGCCCCGCTATAAGCCCCGCCTCTTCATAGTTATAAGCCCCGCCTCTTCATAGTTATAAGCCCCGCCTCTTCATAGTTATAAGCCCCGCCTCTTCATAGTTATAAGCCCCGCCTCTTCATAGTTATAAGCCCCGTCTCTTCATAGTTATAAGCCCCGCCTCTTCATAGTTATAAGCCCCGTCTCTTCATAGTTATAAGCCCCGTCTCTTCATAGTTATAAGCCCCGCTATAAGCCCCGCCTCTTCATAGTTATAAGCCCCGCCTCTTCATAGTTATAAGCCCCGCCTCTTCATAGTTATAAGCCCCGCCTCTTCATAGTTATAAGCCCCGTCTCTTCATAGTTATAAGCCCCGTCTCTTCATAGTTATAAGCCCCGCCTCTTCATAGTTATAAGCCCCGCCTCTTCATAGTTATAAGCCCCGCCTCTTCATAGTTATAAGCCCCACCTCTTCATAGTTATAAGCCCCGCCTCTTCATAGTTATAAGCCCCGCCTCTTCATAGTTATAAGCCCCGCCTCTTCATAGTTATAAGCCCCGCCTCTTCATAGTTATAAGCCCCGTCTCTTCATAGTTATAAGCCCCGCCTCTTCATAGTTATAAGCCCCGCCTCTTCATAGTTATAAGCCCCGCCTCTTCATAGTTATAAGCCCCGCCTCTTCATAGTTATAAGCCCCGCCTCTTCATAGTTATAAGCCCCGTCTCTTCATAGTTATAAGCCCCGCCTCTTCATAGTTATAAGCCCCGCCTCTTCATAGTTATAAGCCCCGCCTCTTCATAGTTATAAGCCCCGCCTCTTCATAGTTATAAGCCCCGCCTCTTCATAGTTATAAGCCCCGTCTCTTCATAGTTATAAGCCCCGCCTCTTCATAGTTATAAGCCCCGCCTCTTCATAGTTATAAGCCCCGCCTCTTCATAGTTATAAGCCCCGTCTCGTCATAGCAGCAGGTTATAACTTATGTGCTTTGAATTTAGAAAAAAAAGATAAACAAAATGTTTTAACATTTGTTTCTGAACAGACGAGGGTGGAGCAGAAGTAAAAGTAGAAGTAAAAGTAGTAACACAACTAATTACCCAACGAATATATAATATATATGGAGTTATGGAGTTTTAACAGTTTGGACATAGAATGTATTTAAAAAAAACAAATCCTGTCTGAAGGAGGTGTAAGAAACACAAATGTTACAGTTGTACACAATATATTTACTCAAGTAAAAGGAAAAGTATGAAAACTCTGAGAAGTACAATTTCTTTAAAATTTTACAGAAGAAAATGATACTTTAAATAATCACAGTAAGTAATCGGATGTGGGCGGGGATAGGGGGTAGGACAGCGTTGGTGAATCAGGTGAGGCGGGGCGGTACCTATGACCTCACAGGATGTGGGCGGGGATAGGGGGTAGAACAGAGTTGGTTAAATGGGTGAGGCGGGGCGGTACCTATGACCTCCCCGATCATGAAGACGAGGCACACTGCTGAGGCGATGATCAGTTTGTTTTTGGCCTGTAGTTTGTCGGAGGCGTCGCCCTCGTGCGGCGTGTGGCGGTGACAGTGAGTCTGCACCTGCCGCTTCAGCTCCATGGCGCCGTTTGGCAAAGACAAGTCACCGAACTCCTTACCATCCGGTAACGAGCTGAGGAGACACAAACGCCACAGTCAGAGCCGCAGAGCCACCGCCGAAGAACGGAAGAGAACATGCAACCAGCAGAGCCACCGCCGAAGAACGGAAGAGAACATGCAACCAGCAGAGCCACCGCCGAAGAACGGAAGAGAACATGCAACCAGCAGAGCCACCGCCGAAGAACGGAAGAGAAAATGTAACCAGCAGAGCCACCGCCGAAGAACGGAAGAGAACATGCAAAAGAGGAATGAACTGCGTCGGAAAGGTTGTGAAAAATGAGAGGAATGTTTGAGGAAAAAATCTGGAGCAACATCTGGTGCGACTTCTGGAGAGACTTCTTGAGCAACATCTGGAACGACATCTGGAGAGACTTCTGGAGACACTTCTGGAGACACTTTTGGAGCAACATCTGGAAAGACTTCTGGAGACACATTTGGAGCAACATCTGGAGAGACTTCTGGAGACACATTTGGAGCAACATCTGGAGAGACTTCTGGAGACACTTTTGGAGCAACATCTGGAGAGACTTCTGGAGACACATTTGGAGCAACATCTGGAGAGACTTCTGGAGACACTTCTGGAGACACATTTGGAGCAACATCTGGAGAGACTTCTGGAGACACTTTTGGAGCAACATCTGGAGAGACTTCTGGAGAGACTTCTGGAGACACATTTGGAGCAACATCTGGAGAGACTTCTGGAGACACATTTGGAGCAACATCTGGAGAGACTTCTGGAGACACTTCTGGAGACACATTTGGAGCAACATCTGGAAAGACTTCTGGAGACACATTTGGAGCAACATCTGGAGAGACTTCTGGAGACACATTTGGAGCAACATCTGGAGAGACTTCTGGAGACACTTTTGGAGCAACATCTGGAGAGACTTCTGGAGACACATTTGGAGCAACATCTGGAGAGACTTCTGGAGACACTTCTGGAGACACATTTGGAGCAACATCTGGAGAGACTTCTGGAGACACTTTTGGAGCAACATCTGGAGAGACTTCTGGAGAGACTTCTGGAGACACATTTGGAGCAACATCTGGAGAGACTTCTGGAGACACATTTGGAGCAACATCTGGAGAGACTTCTGGAGAGACTTCTGGAGACACATTTGGAGCAACATCTGGAGAGACTTCTGGAGACACATTTGGAGCAACATCTGGAGAGACTTCTGGAGACACTTCTGGAGACACATTTGGAGCAACATCTGGAGAGACTTCTGGAGACACTTTTGGAGCAACATCTGGAGCGACATCCGCAGAGTCTTTTGGAGCGACATCTGGAGCAACATCTGGAGAGACTTCTGGAGAGTCTTCTGGAGCAACATCTGGTGCGACATCTGGAGAGACTTCTGGAGAGAGTTCTTGAGCAACATCTGGAGAGACTTTTGGAGCAACATCTGGAGCGACATCTGGAGAGTCTTCTGGAGGTGATTCAAGTTTCCAGGAAGTTCTGGGCCTGGCATCGCTTGTTCTGTCCGACCCGGTCTTCCCTTTGCTCATGGTCCATCCTGCAGGTGGAGGTCAAGGTGTGGATGGAGCTCTGCTGTCGCGGCCGCCAGAGAAACGCTGTGTGGATCTCCAGTGGAGGGTGGTGCACGGGCCATGGCCACAAATAAACATGTGGCCCATTTCTTACCCAAGACCGGACAGTCATTGCTCCTTCTGACCATAGGAAGAAACACATGTGGGACGCTCCCTCAGGCTTCTGGGTGGTTGGGTGGAGGGCGCCCTCTGGTGGGACTCTGGGGGCGCTAGAGGACCTTCAGGGGGGGCGGGCAGTGGGAAAGGTTTGTGCAGGAAAGCTGCTCCTTCCTTGTCTGAAATTTGACTTTATTTCAGGTGAAATCAGAGCTGCTGGTGTGATCCAGAATGTGAAGCTCAATGGTTTTATATTGAGAGTCATGTGGTGCCGGGGGTTCCTGTACAGGTCTTATACTGAGAGTAATGTGGTGCCGGGGGTTCCTGTACAGGTCTTATACTGAGAGTCATGTGGTGCCGGAGGTTCCTGTACAGGTCTTATACTGAGAGTAATGTGGTGCCTGAGGTTCCTGTACAGGTCTTATACTGAGAGTCATGTTGTGCCGGGGGTTCCTGTACAGGTCTTATACTGAGAGTCAAGTGGTGCCGGGGGTTCCTGTACAGGTCTTATACTGAGAGTCATGTGGTGCCGGGGGTTCCTGTACAGGTCTTATACTGAGAGTCATGTGGTGCCTGAGGTTCCTGTACAGGTCTTATACTGAGAGTAATGTGGTGCCTGAGGTTCCTGTACAGGTCTTATACTGAGAGTCATGTGGTGCCGGAGGTTCCTGTACAGGTCTTATACTGAGAGTAATGTGGTGCCTGAGGTTCCTGTACAGGTCTTATACTGAGAGTAATGTGGTGCCGGGGGTTCCTGTACAGGTCTTATACTGAGAGTCATGTGGTGCCGGAGGTTCCTGTACAGGTCTTATACTGAGAGTAATGTGGTGCCTGAGGTTCCTGTACAGGTCTTATACTGAGAGTCATGTTGTGCCGGGGGTTCCTGTACAGGTCTTATACTGAGAGTCAAGTGGTGCCGGGGGTTCCTGTACAGGTCTTATACTGAGAGTCATGTGGTGCCGGGGGTTCCTGTACAGGTCTTATACTGAGAGTCATGTGGTGCCTGAGGTTCCTGTACAGGTCTTATACTGAGAGTAATGTGGTGCCTGAGGTTCCTGTACAGGTCTTATACTGAGAGTAATGTTGTGCCTGAGGTTCCTGTACAGGTCTTATACTGAGAGTCATGTGGTGCCGGGGGTTCCTGTACAGGTCTTATACTGAGAGTCATGTGGTGCCGGAGGTTCCTGTACAGGTCTTATACTGAGAGTAATGTGGTGCCTGAGGTTCCTGTACAGGTCTTATACTGAGAGTAATGTGGTGCCGGGGGTTCCTGTACAGGTCTTATACTGAGAGTCATGTGGTGCCTGAGGTTCCTGTACAGGTCTTATACTGAGAGTCATGTGGTGCCTGAGGTTCCTGTACAGGTCTTATACTGAGAGTCATGTGGTGCCTGAGGTTCCTGTACAGGTCTTATACTGAGAGTCATGTGGTGCCGGGGGTTCCTGTACAGGTCTTATACTGAGAGTCATGTGGTGCCGGGGGTTCCTGTACAGGTCTTATACTGAGAGTCATGTGGTGCCGGGGGTTCCTGTACAGGTCTTATACTGAGAGTCATGTGGTGCCGGGGGTTCCTGTACAGGTCTTATACTGAGAGTCATGTGGTGCCGGGGGTTCCTGTACAGGTCTTATACTGAGAGTCATGTGGTGCCGGGGGTTCCTGTACAGGTCTTATACTGAGAGTCATGTGGTGCCTGAGGTTCCTGTACAGGTCTTATACTGAGAGTCATGTGGTGCCGGGGGTTCCTGTACAGGTCTTATACTGAGAGTCATGTGGTGCCGGGGGTTCCTGTACAGGTCTTATACTGAGAGTCATGTGGTGCCTGAGGTTCCTGTACAGGTCTTATACTGAGAGTCATGTGGTGCCGGGGGTTCCTGTACAGGTCTTATACTGAGAGTCATTTTGTGCCTGAGGTTCCTGTACAGGTCTTATACTGAGAGTCATGTGGTGCCGGGGGTTCCTGTACAGGTCTTATACTGAGAGTCATGTGGTGCCTGAGGTTCCTGTACAGGTCTTATACTGAGAGTCATGTGGTGCCTGAGGTTCCTGTACAGGTCTTATACTGAGAGTCATGTGGTGCCTGAGGTTCCTGTACAGGTCTTATACTGAGAGTAATGTGGTGCCTGAGGTTCCTGTACAGGTCTTATACTGAGAGTCATGTGGTGCCGGGGGTTCCTGTACAGGTCTTATACTGAGAGTCATGTGGTGCCGGGGGTTCCTGTACAGGTCTTATACTGAGAGTCATGTGGTGCCTGAGGTTCCTGTACAGGTCTTATACTGAGAGTCATGTGGTGCCGGGGGTTCCTGTACAGGTCTTATACTGAGAGTCATGTGGTGCCGGGGGTTCCTGTACAGGTCTTATACTGAGAGTCATGTGGTGCCGGGGGTTCCTGTACAGGTCTTACTGCAGATGACAGACGCTTGAGTCATGAGGAGGAAGTGAAGAATCCCTGGGTCAAATCAGTTCTTACAACATGGAAGGAGCTGATCAGAACATACAAACTAAACAAAGATGTTACAATCTTAAACTGGGAAAGTTTTATGACCAAAGGTTTTGTACCAAATAGAACTGAGCTGAGACTCAAGGTCTAAAGGTTTTTCATTAAAATCAAATGCAAAGAAGTAATTTAGTGTTGACGTATGAGGAGTGTCTCGACGTAGGACCACAGTGGACCACAGTGGACACAGTAGACCACAGTGGACACAGTGGACCACAGTGGACACAGTGAACACAGTGGACCACAATGGACACAGTGGACCACAGTGGACACAGTGAACACAGTGGACCACAATGGACACAGTGGACCACAGTGGACACAGTGGACCACAGGGGACACAGTGGACACAGTGGACCACAATGGACACAGTGGACCACAGTGGACACAGTGGACCACAGTGGACCACAGTGGACACAGTGGACACAGTGGACCACAATGGACCACAGTGGACACAGTGGACACAGTGGACCACAATGGACACAGTGGACCACAGTGGACACAGTGAACACAGTGGACCACAATGGACACAGTGGACACAGTGGACACAGTGGACCACAGGGGACACAGTGGACACAGTGGACCACAATGGACACAGTGGACCACAGTGGACACAGTGGACCACAGTGGACCACAATGGACACAGTGGACCACAGTGGACACAGTGGACCACAGGGGACACAGTGGACACAGTGGACCACAATGGACACAGTGGACCACAGTGGACACAGTGGACCACAGTGGACCACAGTGGACACAGTGGACACAGTGGACCACAATGGACCACAGTGGACACAGTGGACACAGTGGACCACAATGGACACAGTGGACCACAGTGGACACAGTGAACACAGTGGACCACAATGGACACAGTGGACACAGTGGACACAGTGGACCACAGGGGACACAGTGGACACAGTGGACCACAATGGACACAGTGGACCACAGTGGACACAGTGGACCACAGTGGACACAGTGGACCACAGTGGACACAGTGGACCACAGTGGACCACAATGGACACAGTGGACACAGTGGACCACAGTGGACACAGTGGACCACAGTGGACACAGTGGACCACAGTGGACACAGACGCACAATGGGAAACATCACCTCAGGACTTAAAAAGAGACAATGGACAAAATGGGACAAATATTTTAAACTTGAATGTTCTAATGCTCTAAATCTTATTTTTTCTGATGCCACTCTCTTATTTTCTACTTTTACTCTTTAATTTACCTTTGCTCGGCCCCGCCCCCCTCCCCCCGCCCCCCCCCCTCTGATGATGATGATGATGATGATGATGATGCGGGTAATGATCTGTGCAGAGCTCAGATAAACCTGCTCCAGACGCTGAGGGACTTTATCACCGACACACAGACACCAGGACTAAACCAGGACTAAACAGGACTAAACCAGGACTAAACCAGGACTAAACAGGTCTAAACCAGGACTAAACCAGGACTAAACCAGGACTAAACAGGTCTAAACCAGGACTAAACCAGGACTAAACCAGGACTAAACCAGGTCTAAACCAGGTCTAAACCAGGACTAAACCAGGACTAAACCAGGACTAAACCAGGTCTAAACCAGGGCTAAACCAGGACTAAACAAAGAGCTACATCTACATCCGTGTTTATGGTTGTTTTTTCATGTTTAAATGTGTTTTCTGCCTCGTGCCGTCGCTGGAGAAAGAAACCCTCAGTCTGCTCTTCTAAACTCATTTCCATTTCATTTAACCATTTCTCACAGCGACAATATCTGCACAGGCAAACGGACATATAACCACTAAACCACTAAACACTAAACCAGGTCCAAACCAGGTCTAAACCGGGTCTAAACCAGGACTGAACCAGGTCCAAACCAGGTCCAAACCAGGTCTAAACCAGGACTGAACCAGGTCCAAACCAGGTCCAAACCAGGTCTAAACCAGGTCTAAACCAGGGCTAAACCAGGACTAAACCAGGTCTAAAGCCGGTCTAAAGTCGGTCTAAAGCCGTCTAAAGCCGTCTAAAGCTGTCTAAAGCCGTCCAAGCCGTCTAAAGCCGGTCTGCGTGGGTGCTATTCCCGAGGGCAGGTCTGGGGTCAGTGAGCTGTGAAATGATGCCGTAGATAAAGTCCTGCGGGAGCAGGATTTAATTAAACGTGTCGTTTTCAGAGGTGTTTTTATGGAGCTCTTTAGTCCAGGATCTTTTCTGTTAAATATTCTGCCTCAGGGACAAAAACATAAAGACAAAAACATTAAAACTGTACGAATAATCCAACGTGGACAAGGTCAGAGTTTCTGCAGGAAAAGAACGTTCTTCTGTTTCTTAGAGAATCGTTTCATTTCCAAATCCAAACTTAAAACACATAACGCTGAAAGAATCTCTATAATAGTCTCTAAAATGTCTAAGATGATCTTCATTTTCATTTTCAATCATTTTCAAAATGACATGAAAAAATGTAAAGAAGAAAATATCAAAACACGTTGTCTTAATTAGAGCTCGTTACACAAAACACTTGAGGTTAGATGTGTTTGTCCCGCTGCAGGTGAGAGTGAGAGCTTTAAAGGAGTCAAGAGAAAACATTGATGGGAAAAAATAAAAGAATATTTTGTGTGAGAATTGGAATATTTGTAGATAATATTTGGTAATTTCTTTCTGTCCGGGGCCGGAGCAGAGATGACCAGATCTCCAGACACAGAAGCTGACTCTGGGGTCATGGAGCGTGACCTCTGAGGGGAGGAGCCTGAGCTAGTGCAGGAGGTCGAGTGGTTCAGACTAGATATAGTCTCAACTCCAGCACAGTTCAGGCTCTGGAACCATCTCCTCCAGAGGGGCCGATGGGCGTGGCTGGTGTGGGTGGGGTTGGTGTGGGCTTATAGCCCTTCAGCTCAGCCGCCACGTGTTGGAGTTCACCCCGGTGGACGAGAGGGTCACGTCCCTTCGCCTTCGGGTGGGGGACATGTCTCTCACTGTTGTGGCGGCCTAAGGGCCAAACAGCAGTGCAGAGTACCCGGCCTTCTTGGAGTCCTTGGGAGGGGAACTGGACAGTGCACCGACCTGGGACTCCGTTGTTCTACTGTGGGACTTCGACGCCCACGTGGGCAATGACAGTGACTCCTGGAGAGGGGCGGAGCCCCGACCTGAACCCGAGCGGTCAATTATTGGACTTCTGTGCCACGGATTGTCCAGAACGAACACCATGTTCAAGCACAAGGTCCATCAGGTCACGTGGCACCAGGACACAGGAGGTCAATGATCCACTTTGTTGTTGTGTCCTCTGACCTCTGAACTCCGGCCTTGTGTCTTGGACACTCGGGTGAAGAGAGGGGCGGAGCTGTAGAGCACCAAGCCGGACAGACTTGGCAGACCCAAGTGCCAAGTCCCAACGGAACGTCTTGTGGAGCCCTCTGTCAGTAGGAGAGTTTCTCCCATGTCCCGGGGAGGCTGGGGACAGTGAGATTGAGTGGACCATGTTCTCCACCTCCATTGTCCATGCCCCTCACCCCCCTCATCCTGTTGCGGGGAGTGTGAGGATAATGAGCTCAGATTTACACTTCACGCCGCTGCCCCGCCCGGCTCTGACCAGCTTTCATTTTAGCTTTGGGTCAGTGAAGCGTGAGACACGAGGGACATTTGTCATGAGCTGTCCACGAAGCGACCGAGCGAGGAAACGAATTAGCCTTTGTGCACTTAAAGACAACCTGGAGAGGGAGGGAGAGAGAGGGGAGGAAGAGAGAGGAGGGAGGAGAGAGAGGGACAGAGGAGGGAGAGGGAGAGAGAGAGAGAGAGAGAGAGAGAGGGAGAAGAGAGAGGAGGGGGAGAGGAAGGAGAGAGGAGGGAGAGAGGGAGGAGAGAGGGAGGGAGAGAGGAGGGAGAGAGGAGGGAGAGAGGAGGGAGAGAGGGAGGAGAGAGGAGGGAGAGAGGAGGGAGAGAGAGAGAGAGAGAGAGAGGGAGAAGAGAGAGGAGGGGGAGAGGAAGGAGAGAGGAGGGAGAGAGGGAGGAGAGAGGAGGGAGAGAGGGAGGAGAGAGGGAGGGAGAGAGGAGGGAGAGAGGAGGGAGAGAGGGAGGAGAGAGGGAGGGAGAGAGGAGGGAGAGAGGAGGGAGAGAGGAGGGAGAGAGGAGGGAGAGAGGGAGGAGAGAGGGAGGGAGAGAGGAGGGAGAGAGGAGGGAGAGAGGAGGGAAAGAGGAGGGAGAGAGGAGGGAGAGAGGAGGGAGAGAGGAGGGAAAGAGGAGGGAGAGAGGAGGGAGAGAGGAGGGAGAGAGGAGGGAGAGAGGGAGGAGAGAGGGAGGGAGAGAGGAGGGAGAGAGGAGGGAGAGAGGGAGGAGAGAGGGAGGGAGAGAGGAGGGAGAGAGGAGGGAGAGAGGAGGGAGAGAGGAGGGAGAGAGGGAGGAGAGAGGGAGGGAGAGAGGAGGGAGAGAGGAGGGAGAGAGGGAGGAGAGAGGGAGGGAGAGAGGAGGGAGAGAGGAGGGAGAGAGGAGGGAGAGAGGGAGGAGAGAGGGAGGGAGAGAGGAGGGAGAGAGGGAGGAGAGAGGGAGGGAGAGAGGAGGGAGAGAGGAGGGAGAGAGGAGGGAGAGAGGAGGGAGAGAGGGAGGAGAGAGGGAGGGAGAGAGGAGGGAGAGAGGAGGGAGAGAGGGAGGAGAGAGGGAGGGAGAGAGGAGGGAGAGAGGAGGGAGAGAGGAGGGAGAGAGGGAGGGAGAGAGGAGGGAGAGAGGGAGGAGAGAGGGAGGGAGAGAGGAGGGAGAGAGGAGGGAGAGAGGGAGGAGGAGCTGCAGGACAAAGAGCAGGTTGTTGGATGGAGTGAGAGCAGAAGATACAGATTAAATAAAATAATAATAATAATAATAATAATAATAATAATAATAATAATGATGATGCTGTGACACGAGGCCACTGTTCAAACATGTGTAAGATTCATTTAAGTTTATATTTTTTCTTAATTCAACATAAATACAACATTTTCTTTGTAGAATATTTAATAAACTTAAACTTTGGACAGTTTCTTTAATTTATTCTAAACCAGTAGTTCTCAAACTGTGGTGAGCAGGCTCCTCTGATGATACACCTGGTTTAGTCCTGGTTTAGACCTGGTTTAGTCCTGGTTTAGTCCTGGTTTAGTCCTGGTTTAGTCCTGGTTTAGACCTGGTTTAGACCTGGTTTAGACCTGGTTTAGTCCTGGTTTAGTCCTGGTTTAGACCTGGTTTAGTCCTGGTTTAGTCCTGGTTTAGTCCTGGTTTAGTCCTGGTTTAGTCCTGGTTTAGTCCTGGTTTAGTCCTGGTTTAGTCCTGGTTTAGACCTGGTTTAGACCTGGTTTAGACCTGGTTTAGTCCTGGTTTAGTCCTGGTTTAGACCTGGTTTAGTCCTGGTTTAGACCTGGTTTAGTCCTGGTTTAGTCCTGGTTTAGACCTGGTTTAGTCCTGGTTTAGTCCTGGTTTAGTCCTGGTTTAGTCCTGGTTTAGTCCTGGTTTAGACCTGGTTTAGTCCTGGTTTAGTCCTGGTTTAGTCCTGGTTTAGACCTGGTTTAGTCCTGGTTTAGACCTGGTTTAGTCCTGGTTTAGACCTGGTTTAGTCCTGGTTTAGTCCTGGTTTAGACCTGGTTTAGTCCTGGTTTAGACCTGGTTTAGACCTGGTTTAGTCCTGGTTTAGTCCTGGTTTAGTCCTGGTTTAGTCCTGGTTTAGTCCTGGTTTAGACCTGGTTTAGACCTGGTTTAGACCTGGTTTAGACCTGGTTTAGACCTGGTTTAGTCCTGGTTTAGTCCTGGTTTAGTCCTGGTTTAGTCCTGGTTTAGACCTGGTTTAGACCTGGTTTAGACCTGGTTTAGACCTGGTTTAGACCTGGTTTGTTTGGGACATTAACAAAAGGATTTAGAGGCTGTTTAGTTTTTGGCCTGTTTTGCTTCAAATAATTCATCAAATATAAAAACCAGTGGGAAAAATGCTGTTTTAACCGTGACATTTTTTCTATAATTTAAGATAATTATGTTTGACAAACAAAAGCTTCAAAGGTTCAAATACTTCATAATGAAATGTCAGTAAATACTTCTTCTTAGAACAATATTTGTGCAGTAAATACTATAGTACTAATATCTTGACAAAATACATATGATTTTTGCGCTTTCGCCTGAATTAAAAGTAATAAATATATAAATATAATTGGTAATTAACGAAAGCCACGCGCTCCCGACTCGGCCTGGAATACACGCAGTACTAGTACACACACGCAGTACTAGTACACACACGCAGTACTAGTACACACCCGCAGTACTAGTACACACCCGCAGTACTAGTACAGTACACACACGCAGTACTAGTACACACACGCAGTACTAGTACACACACGCAGTACTAGTACACACACGCAGTACTAGTATACACCCGCAGTACTAGTACACACCCGCAGTACTAGTACACACCCGCAGTACTAGTACACACCCGCAGTACTAGTACACACCCGCAGTACTAGTACACACACGCAGTACTAGTACACACACGCAGTACTAGTACACACACGCAGTACTAGTACACACACACAGTACTAGTACACACAGTACTAGTACACACCCGCAGTACTAGTACACACACACAGTACTAGTACACACACGCAGTACTAGTACACACCCGCAGTACTAGTACACACCCGCAGTACTAGTACAGTACACACACGCAGTACTAGTACACACACGCAGTACTAGTACACACACGCAGTACTAGTACACACACGCAGTACTAGTATACACCCGCAGTACTAGTACACACCCGCAGTACTAGTACACACCCGCAGTACTAGTACACACCCGCAGTACTAGTACACACCCGCAGTACTAGTACACACACGCAGTACTAGTACACACACGCAGTACTAGTACACACATGCAGTACTAGTACACACACGCAGTACTAGTACACACACACAGTACTAGTACACACACACAGTACTAGTACACACAGTACTAGTACACACCCGCAGTACTAGTACACACACACAGTACTAGTACACACACGCAGTACTAGTACACACACGCAGTACTAGTACACACACACAGTACTAGTACACACGCAGTACTAGTACACACACGCAGTACTAGTACACACCCGCAGTACTAGTACACACACGCAGTACTAGTA
>NW_027315723.1:1663704-1733295 GCF_026437365.1 Eucyclogobius newberryi
GCTGGACCCACTCTTCAGGCAGATGAGGGACCGTCTGAGTCGAGCTGGACCCACTCTTCAGGCAGATGAGGGACCGTCGGAGGCGAACTGGACCCACTCTTCAGGCAGAAGAGGGACCGTCTGAGTCGAGCTGGACCCACTCTTCAGGCAGATGAGGGACCGTCTGAGGCGAGCTGGACCCACTCTTCAGGCAGATGAGGGACCGTCTGAGGCGAACTGGAGCCACTCTTCAGGCAGATGAGGGACCGTCCACACAGGGCAGGGACCACTTAACCAGGGGAGGGGCATCTGGGTCCACAGGTCCTCAGGAGAGAGAGAAAGAAAAGAAGGCGGTGAACAGTTTGCAAGTGGAATCAAAAAATAAATATTGTTTGATAGCATAAGTAGTCAGAAGAAGAAGAGGATAGTGCTCAAGCTGTCATACTTCCCCCAGCATAGTTACTCCTAGGGCAGCGTAGCTGAAGCTGTGGGTGTTAAATGTGTTAAATGTGTTAAATGTGTTAAATGTGTTAAATGTTAAATGTGTTAAATGTTAAATGTGTTAAATGTGTTAAATGTGTTAAATGTGTTAAATGTTAAATGTGTTAAATGTGTTAAATGTGTTAAATGTGTTAAATGTGTTAAATGTGTTAAATGTTAAATGTGTTAAATGTGTTAAATGTGTTAAATGTGTTAAATGTTAAATGCGTTAAATGTTAAATGTGTTAAATGTGTTAAATGTTAATTGTGTTAAATGTTAAATGTGTTAAATGTGTTAAATGTGTTAAATGTGTTAAATGTGTTAAATGTGTTAAATGTTAAATGTGTTAAATGTGTTAAATGTGTTAAATGTGTTAAATGTGTTAAATGTTAATTGTGTTAAATGTGTTAAATGTGTTAAATGTGTTAAATGTTAAATGTGTTAAATGTTAAATGTGTTAAATGTGTTAAATGTGTTAAATGTGTTAAATGTTAATTGTGTTAAATGTTAATTGTGTTAAATGTTAATTGTGTTAAATGTTAATTGTGTTAAATGTTAATTGTGTTAAATGTTAATTGTGTTAAATGTTAAATGTGTTAAATGTGTTAAATGTGTTAAATGTGTTAAATGTTAAATGCGTTAAATGTTAAATGTGTTAAATGTTAAATGTGTTAAATGTTAATTGTGTTAAATGTGTTAAATGTGTTAAATGTGTTAAATGTGTTAAATGTGTTAAATGTGTTAAATGTGTTAAATGTTAAATGTGTTAAATGTGTTAAATGTGTTAAATGTGTTAAATGTGTTAAATGTTAAATGTGTTAAATGTGTTAAATGTGTTAAATGTGTTAAATGTTAAATGCGTTAAATGTTAAATGTGTTAAATGTGTTAAATGTTAATTGTGTTAAATGTTAAATGTGTTAAATGTGTTAAATGTGTTAAATGTGTTAAATGTGTTAAATGTGTTAAATGTTAAATGTGTTAAATGTGTTAAATGTGTTAAATGTGTTAAATGTGTTAAATGTTAATTGTGTTAAATGTTAAATGTGTTAAATGTGTTAAATGTGTTAAATGTGTTAAATGTGTTAAATGTGTTAAATGTTAAATGTGTTAAATGTGTTAAATGTGTTAAATGTTAAATGTGTTAAATGTTAATTGTGTTAAATGTTAAATGTGTTAAATGTGTTAAATGTGTTAAATGTGTTAAATGTTAATTGTGTTAAATGTTAAATGTGTTAAATGTGTTAAATGTGTTAAATGTTAATTGTGTTAAATGTTAAATGTGTTAAATGTGTTAAATGTGTTAAATGTTAATTGTGTTAAATGTTAAATGTGTTAAATGTGTTAAATGTTAATTGTGTTAAATGTTAAATGTTGTGTCGTTAATTGTCTTTCCAAATAAACTCAGGTCAATCGCCTTGTTTTACTTTAGCTCCTTTTATTCTCACACTGAACGTCATTTGTCTTTATGATCATATTTTTATTAATCAGATTTATCAAAGCGTTTGTTTAGAATAAAATGGCGACAGTGAAGATAAGATAAGATCATTTAATAATAATGTCAATGTGGCAGAAAAGAATTATTTCTGTTGTACAATGAGACTTTAAATAAATTATCAACCAAATAAAGATGAAATATGAGAGAGAAGAGTTTTATTGTTGAAAATCTGAAATAGTTTATTCTTTTTTTGACATTTTGATTGAATAATGCGCGTGTCCGTGACTGTTCTGTGCTTTGTGTTTCAGAGTTTAGTCCAGAGAAGGATTAAATACAACTGTGATTATTGGTTATGGCCGATTAGTCATTAATAAACACCGAATCACCAGCTGCAGATGACGTCAGTCGTTTTCCTTTTGTTTGAGTAAAAAAACGCGGAGTTTGCGGGTTTTGGTCTTGACCTGCCGTGAACCGCGCGTGCGTGCTGCGCGTGCGTGCTGCGCGTGCGTGCTGCGTGCTGCGTGCTGCGCGTGCGTGCTGCGTGCTGCGCGTGCGTGCTGCGCGTGCGTGCTGCGTGCTGCGTGCTGCGTGCTGCGCGTGCGTGCTGCGTGCTGCGCGTGCGTGCTGCGCGTGCGTGCTGCGTCCTGCGTGCTGCGCGTGCGTGCTGCGTGCTGCGTGCTGCGCGTGCGTGCTGCGCGTGCGTCCTGCGCGTGCGTCCTGCGTGCTGCGCGTGCTGCGCGTGCGTGCTGCGTGCTGCGCGTGCGTGCTGCGCGTGCGTGCTGCGCGTGCGTCCTGCGTGCTGCGCGTGCGTGCTGCGTGCTGTGACGTCACCACGCAGCACGCACTGTTTGGTTTGCGCGCGGCGCCGCGACTTGGACCATGGATCCGGAGGAGCAGCCGAGCCACAGCGGCCACAGCGCGGGACCAAAGCCTCCGCACGCGGCCGCAGAGCACGGCCCCGCGGCGGACACGGCCGGGCCCCGCTCCGACAGGTACGGACCCGGGCCGGAGGGGCACGAGGCCCCGCGGGAAAGCGCGCGGAGGAGCGGGGGAAGTGAAGCTAACGCCGCTAGCATGTGGCTAACGTCAACAAAAGATGAACAAAAGTCACAGAAATCGTGTTTTATGGAAGATTCACGTTCACAACAAAGTCACGAGGTTATAATAAACTAATGACACGTGTTTGTGATTTAAACACTTTCATCACGTGAGCTCCATTTAGTGTTAAAGAGTCTAAACTTTAAACTACTTCATTAATCATGTGTAAAAAGTGCTCTTTTTCCACCGCGAGTTCTACTTTAAGTTGTCATTTTTATACAGTTTTAACAATATAACACAAGCTCAATTAAATAATCTTAAATGCAAGTTAATCAGACAGTGACTATAACAAACTAAAGCACATTTAAAGTCAGTGTCATTAATACATCAAAATGTCACATTTTAACCTTTAGTTGGTTAATAACGTCTTTAAAAAGTCTCAATGTTCAATAGAAATAATTAGTTTGACTTGTCGACTTTTAAAATACCTGTGATTTGACGTTCCAGACATAGATATTATTATTTGACCACATGTTTTGAGACAATAATGTCTCTTATCTCTCTAATAAAATCTCTTATATTAAACTATAACCCTCGTTTTGCTGAATGTCTGCACCCGCTCTCTCTCCCCCGCTCTGACAGCTGTCCGGTCTCACGAGGCGGTCGTATCAGTACAAACGTGTCAATACTCGCTCCGTGTTTGCACCGCGTGATGAAGCCTTACTCATGTGACCCAGGCCCCGCCCCCCTGAGCCGGGCGTGGTTCCTGGGGAGGCCCGTGAGCTCGCGCCCTCCCCCTCGCCCACGCCCACAGTAACGGTGGCGCTCGAGACGTTCCCGCGGAGACGCCCGGAGACGTGGCGCCCTCTCCGCGTCTCTGCGCCGCACACGAGTCGGCTCCGCGCACGAGTCGGCTCCGCGCACGAGTCGGCTCCGCGCACGAGTCGGCTCTGCGCACGAGTCGGCTCTGCGGAGCGGCGAGGAGGGTCCTGACATGAACAAACGGGCATTTCTGACGGCGACAAACGCACCGCGACTTTATTCATCCAGAACGTGAGCGTAAACGAGCAGTTTGACTCCGCTCGGCGTTTTCATTTATTTGACGGGGAAACGAATCAAACTTTAGGTGATGTGAACGGTTTAGATGTTTATAATAGTAAACAAAAATGATACAAAAAGAGCTGGAGTCGTGGACTTTGAAATACCGTATTTTCTTGACTATAAGTTGCACCTTTTTTCATAGTTTTGGCCGGAGTGCGACTTATACTTATACTCCAGTGCGACTTATATGTTTTTTCTTCTCTATTATGCATTTTTTGGCTGGTGCGACAGTGGCACATGTGCAGGCCCTTTATACTACGGCCCACGTGACCTTTACAATACAGGTCAAAACACCCAGTCACCAGCAGAGGGAGCACCTCATCAGCAATCCACTGGAAATGTAGATATTTATTACACCTGACATTATTTCTACAAACACATGATTATTAATGACTTAAGACAGAAGTGTGTGGTTCATAAACCCGCTCTGAACCTGAACACGATGACACGGTGGCTCCCATTGGTCAACTCAACGTGACGAGTCGACCATAAATATCTGAGTTATTTAGATGATGTTTAAAGGTGCGATAACATGCTTTTGTTCACGTTTCGTAGTCTATCCTAAGTGTATAATTGATAACTAGATTTTGCAATGGCTGAAGCCATTGCTTGAGTGTCTGCATTCTTGCTGAAAGTGTACATGTGTGTAAGTACAAATTTGTTGAAGTGTGAAGTTGTTGAAGTTGTTTAATTGTGTGAAATTGCCGAATTTGTGTAAAAGTACTTTTTTGTGTAAAAGTACTTTTTTGTGTTAAAAGTATTTTTTGTGTTAAAAGTACTTTTTGTGTTAAAAGTACTTTTTGTGTTAAAAGCATTTTTTGTGTTAAGTATTTTTGGTGTAAAAGTATTTTTTTTTTATGTAAATGTACTTTTTTTGTAAAAGTACTGCATGTGTGTAAAAGTACTACATGTGTGTACAAGTACTACATGTGTTTAAATACTAATGTGTTGAATTCTGAATGTGTTGAAAGTGTTTGGAAGTGTGGAAGGGTTAATATTTGTTGAAAACATGAATTGTGTTCAATGCCACATTTATTACAATGGGTTAAAGTACTTTTGTAAATACTGTAAAAAGTACAAGTAGTACAAATGTCAAAAGTAATAGCACACGTAAGACTGTGAAAGCGATCGTAATGAGGTATCACTTGTTGAAATCGGTGAAAGCGTTAAGGAGTTGAAACGCGCCAAAGGTTTTGGACTGGAAAGGGTTAAAATAGTATACTTTTACAAATACTGCAAAAAGTGCAAGTAGTACAAATGTCAAAAGTAATAGCAATAATGACACAGTGAACACGATCATAATGATGTATCACTTGTTGAGATTAATGAAAGCGTTAGGGAGTTGAAACGCACCGAAGGTCAGGAAAAAACTGGAAAATATAATAAAAATAAAAAACACTAGAACATATAGTGTCTGCGAGACATCTCGCAGACACTCAATAATTAGGGTTGTGCAACACCCATAACATAATAGAAATATCACCCAGACCTTGGACCCTCTCACCAACCCGGAAATGCAAACGGCTTGGTTTGATATTCGCCCCCACCCTTGCGAAGAGCCATCTGGCTCCCCCGCCCAACCCGTGACGTAGTCTCAGAGCGCGTGTGTGCCCCGCCCACCCGTGACGTAGCCCAACAGCTGTCTGCTCCGCGCTGCGCCGCTCCTGCCGCGCGACTGAGTGAGAAACGATAGAACTTCAGATCAACATTACTTTGAGCCTAAATAAATCTGGTGTTAATTCTACAGCGTGCGCAGAACAGACATATCTATATATATATAAAAGTCTTATGTCCACTGCGCTCTTATTTCTTGTTTTTTATGTATCGGATAGAACTTCTCTCCGTTTATTTTCCCGGTTGCTGCATCAATTGCCTCATAAACCTTCACCATTGTGATAATAGTAAAGAGTGCGATATCATTAATGACATTTTGTGCCTCTTTGAACCGTGTATCCTCGTAAATTGAAAAACTCCGGAATGGGCTTGTAGGGAGACAGCAGCGCGGAGCCGGGAGGAAGGGAGCGGCAGGCGGGAGGGGAGGGGGGGTGAGGGGGATAATGACGCGTGCCTGTGATTATGACGTGGTCCTGTGAACACCGCCCGTCAGTTTGGAGATTGGAGGAAAGGAGATAGTCTGTAATAAAGCTAAACACTGCGGGAATCAATAAAAAAAACACTCTGGTACATTTATGAAGCACAAATAGCAATGTAAGAAGGTTAAAAGCTCTGAAAAGTCGATTTTGCATGTTATGGGACCTTTAAACAGACGAAAAGACGGTTTCATTATCAAATAAAAATGTCAAACGATGATAAACCATTTCAGATCATCAATAATTCACTTTATTTGTGAATATTCTGTATCTAGAAAACGTCACTTTCATATTTCATCTTTTCGTTGGTGAATAAAGTATTTAAATCGTCCAGTGAAAGTCACAGTTTGAGTCTCTTTTACTTTCCCTCGCAGCAGCAGCAGCGACGACTCTCTGGACGGCCTCTCCTCGTCCCCGCCGCGCCGCCCTTCCACCCCGCGCCGCCCCCTGACCCCGGCCACGCCCGCCGCCTCACGCCAGTCGCCGCGGAAACGCTCCACGTCCCAGAGCCAGACGGAGCCGCCGCTGCTGCGCACGAACAAGCGGACGATCTACACCGCGGGGCGACCGCCGTGGTACAACGTGACCGGGACCAGCTTCAAGGAGGCCTTCGTCATCGGTCAGGCTCCCACGCTCTAATGCACCAGTGTGGAGCTTTACACGCTCTAATGCACCAGTGTGGAGCTTTACACGCTCTAATGCACCAGTGTGGAGCTTTACACGCTCTAATGCACCAGTGTGGAGCTTTACACGCTCTAATGCACCAGTGTGGAGCTTTACACGCTCTAATGCACCAGTGTGGAGCTTTACACGCTCTAATGCACCAGTGTGGAGCTTTACACGCTCTAATGCACCAGTGTGGAGCTTTACACGCTCTAATGCACCAGTGTGGAGCTTTACACGCTCTAATGCACCAGTGTGGAGCTTTACACGCTCTAATGCACCAGTGTGGAGCTTTACACGCTCTAATGCACCAGTGTGGAGCTTTACACGCTCTAATGCACCAGTGTGGAGCTTTACACGCTCTAATGCACCAGTGTGGAGCTTTACACGCTCTAATGCACCAGTGTGGAGCTTTACACGCTCTAATGCACCAGTGTGGAGCTTTACACGCTCTAATGCACCAGTGTGGAGCTTTACACGCTCTAATGCACCAGTGTGGAGCTTTACACGCTCTAATGCACCAGTGTGGAGCTTTACACGCTCTAATGCACCAGTGTGGAGCTTTACACGCTCTAATGCACCAGTGTGGAGCTTTACACGCTCTAATGCACCAGTGTGGAGCTTTACACGCTCTAATGCACCAGTGTGGAGCTTTACACGCTCTAATGCACCAGTGTGGAGCTTTACACGCTCTAATGCACCAGTGTGGAGCTTTACACGCTCTAATGCACCAGTGTGGAGCTTTACACGCTCTAATGCACCAGTGTGGAGCTTTACACGCTCTAATGCACCAGTGTGGAGCTTTACACGCTCTAATGCACCAGTGTGGAGCTTTACACGCTCTAATGCACCAGTGTGGAGCTTTACACGCTCTAATGCACCAGTGTGGAGCTTTACACGCTCTAATGCACCAGTGTGGAGCTTTACACGCTCTAATGCACCAGTGTGGAGCTTTACACGCTCTAATGCACCAGTGTGGAGCTTTACACGCTCTAATGCACCAGTGTGGAGCTTTACACGCTCTAATGCACCAGTGTGGAGCTTTACACGCTCTAATGCACCAGTGTGGAGCTTTACACGCTCTAATGCACCAGTGTGGAGCTTTACACGCTCTAATGCACCAGTGTGGAGCTTTACACGCTCTAATGCACCAGTGTGGAGCTTTACACGCTCTAATGCACCAGTGTGGAGCTTTACACGCTCTAATGCACCAGTGTGGAGCTTTACACGCTCTAATGCACCAGTGTGGAGCTTTACACGCTCTAATGCACCAGTGTGGAGCTTTACACGCTCTAATGCACCAGTGTGGAGCTTTACACGCTCTAATGCACCAGTGTGGAGCTTTACACGCTCTAATGCACCAGTGTGGCGCTTTACACGCTCTAATGCACCAGTGTGGAGCTTTACACGCTCTAATGCACCAGTGTGGAGCTTTACACGCTCTAATGCACCAGTGTGGAGCTTTACACGCTCTAATGCACCAGTGTGGAGCTTTACACGCTCTAATGCACCAGTGTGGAGCAGGGTTCAGAATAAGCGATATCGCGTTGCAAAATGCGACGTAATTTCTCTCAAATGCGATGCATTCCTGTTCGTGGCCTCCTCATCTCCTTTAAACCATCCCTTGTGTGGTGGTTTGTGTCTTTAAGATGGAGCTGTCCCGTGCTCTGAGGTCCTGAACTCCAGTGACTTCTGTGCTGATACATGAAGGTGGGCGGGGCTTAGTTAGACTAGATCCACAGATTGAGAATGACTCCTGGATGAGAGTCAAAACAGTGTCTACGATGGAACCCTGCTGGACAAATGAGCCATTACACTGCGTAAGGCCTGCACAGGAACCACCGGCACAACATGACGCTCACTACTGAGCTTCATATTCTGTGTCACCGCGGCAACGCTCTGACCATTTTCCTCTGTACAGATGATGTTTACAGTTGTATTTCCTGATGGTCGCCGTCGTTGTTTGGCCCCTGGCGTTTGTTGGCGCCAGCAGCTGATGGTCGCTGTCGTTTGGCCCTCGGGGATTTGTCGCCGTCGTTTGGCCCCTGGCGTTTGTTGGCGTCAGCAGCTGATGGTCGGCGTTGTTTGGCCCTCGAGGGTTTGTCGCCGTCGTTTGGCCCTGGGGGGTTTGTCGCCGTCGTTTTGCCCCTGTCGTTTGTTGGCGTCAGCAGCTGATGGTCGGCGTTGTTTGGCCCTTGAGGGTTTGTCGCCGTCGTTTGGCCCCTGTCGTTTGTTGGCGTCAGCAGCTGATGGTCGGCGTTGTTTGGCCCTCGAGGGTTTGTCGCCGTCGTTTGGCCCTGGGGGGTTTGTCGCCGTCATTTTGCCCCTGTCGTTTGTTGGCGTCAGCAGCTGATGGTCGGCGTCGTTTGGCCCTGGGGGGTTTGTCGCCGTCATTTTGCCCCTGTCGTTTGTTGGCGTCAGCAGCTGATGGTCGGCGTCGTTTGGCCCTTGAGGGTTTGTCGCCGTCGTTTGGCCCCTGGCGTTTGTTGGCGTCAGCAGCTGATGGTCGGCGTCATTTGGCCCTGGTGGGTTTGTCGGCGTCAGCGGGTCTTTCATGGCTCGATCGTGTTCGCTTCAGGGCCTCGTTCCTCCTCCATCTGCAGAAAAACCAAACACATTAATATCCTCGCACGCCTCCCGTATCCGTGGAAACGCCGCAGACGGAGGTTTGACCCGAGCTGCAGCCGTTTATCTGAGACATTTAAAGAGTTTATCGATCGGGAACAGAAGTGTCTTTGGACGGTTCAAATCACACAACGGGAAATAAAATAGATGGAGTTCATGATGTTGAGTAAAAGGGCCAAACGTCTCATATATTTGCCCCATAAAACACAAACCACAGATTAACTCTTTCTTCTCTGCATGTTTAACTCTTTCTTCTGCGTGTTTAACTTTCTTCTGCATGTTTACCTCTTTCTTCTCTGTGTGTTTAACCCTTTCTTCTGCGTGTTTACCTCTTTTTTCTCTGTGTATCCTTCAGGTTTGTGTGGAGGAAGTGCTTCTGGGAAAACCACTGTGGCAAACAAGATCATCGAGGCTCTGGACGTTCCCTGGGTCGTCCTGCTGTCCATGGACTCTTTCTACAAGGTACAAGTACTGCAAGAAGTACTACTGATACTGCTGCTACTGCTGCTGCTACTGCTGCTGCTACTGCTGTTGCTACTGATGCTACTACTGATGCTGCTACTGCTGATGCTACTGATGCTACTGCTGATGCTACTGATGATACTGCTGCTACTGTTGCTGCTACTGATGCTACTGCTGATGCTACTGCTGATGCTACTGATGCTACTAACGCTACTAACGCTACTGCTGCTGCAGCTGCTGCATCTGCTGCTACTGATGCTACTGCTGCTGCTGCTAATGCTGCTAATGCTGCTAATGCTACTGATGCTACTGATGCTACTGATGCTACTGATGCTACTGATACTACTGCTGATACTACTGATACTGGACCTTTCCTTTCAAATCTTCTTCTTCTACATAGACTGCTGCTGTTGCCACGCCCCCTGCTCTTCTTCTGTTACTGATGACACGTTTTACTGTTGTTATTATTATTATTGACTACTTTCCATGTCATAGTATTAGCAGTAGGACTAAACCTTCCTTTTTTCTTCTTCAGATTTTGAACAATGAAGAGCAGGAGCTGGCTGATAAAAACGAGTATAACTTTGACCATCCCGACGCCTTTGACTTCGAGCTCCTGATCACGGTTCTGAGGAAACTGAAGAAGGGGAAGAGCATCAAAGTTCCAGTGTACGACTTTAAATCCCACTGCAGGCGCAAGGAATGGGTGAGGCTAATGCTTTTCACCTCCTTTTTCTGTGCGGCCACTCTGTTGTGGGTGGGGCCACTCTGCTGTGGGTGGAGCCACTCTATTGTGGGTGGGGCCTCTCACATGCTGAGTAAGACTGAAGGTTTCAAGGACAGCATCAAGCTCTTTAGTGTTTCTGTCACAAATATTCTCCACATGAACATTGAAATCACCTGTAATGACCAAACCATCAAAGTCTGTGCGACTGAAACATCTCAGTAAAATCATCAATAAAAATTTGGCAGTGCTGGGGACTCAGACGCTGCTCATGCTCAGACTCAGACGCTGCTCATGCTCAGACGCTGCTCATGCTCAGACTCAGACGCTGCTCGTGCTCAGACGCTGCTCATGCTCAGACGCTGCTCATGCTCGGACTCAGACGCTGCTCGTGCTCAGACGCTGCTCATGCTCAGACGCTGCTCATGCTCGGACTCAGACGCTGCTCATGCTCGGACTCAGACGCTGCTCGTGCTCAGACGCTGCTCATGCTCAGACGCTGCTCATGCTCGGACTCAGACGCTGCTCATGCTCGGACTCAGACGCTGCTCATGCTCGGACTCAGACGCTGCTCGTGCTCGGACTCAGACGCTGCTCATGCTCAGACGCTGCTCATGCTCGGACTCAGACGCTGCTCATGCTCGGACTCAGACGCTGCTCATGCTCGGACTCAGACGCTGCTCGTGCTCAGACGCTGCTCATGCTCAGACGCTGCTCATGCTCGGACTCAGACGCTGCTCATGCTCGGACTCAGACGCTGCTCATGCTCGGACTCAGACGCTGCTCATGCTCAGACTCAGACGCTGCTCGTGCTCAGACGCTGCTCATGCTCAGACGCTGCTCATGCTCGGACTCAGACGCTGCTCATGCTCAGACTCAGACGCTGCTCGTGCTCAGACGCTGCTCAGACGCTGCTCATGCTCGGACTCAGACGCTGCTCATGCTCGGACTCAGACGCTGCTCATGCTCAGACTCAGACGCTGCTCATGCTCAGACTCAGACGCTGCTCATGCTCAGACTCAGACGCTGCTCGTGCTCAGACGCTGCTCATGCTCAGACGCTGCTCATGCTCAGACGCTGCTCATGCTCGGACTCAGACGCTGCTCATGCTCAGACTCAGACGCTGCTCGTGCTCAGACGCTGCTCATGCTCAGACGCTGCTCATGCTCGGACTCAGACGCTGCTTATGCTCGGACTCAGACGCTGCTCATGCTCATCACTGTGGATTTAGTGCGCTCTAAATTAGCTTTGTAGCGCTGCAGCCAGGCCTAGAATCAATCCCGCTTCTGTTCTGGCCAATTTCACGGCTCAACGGCACCACAGCAGCCGGGGAATGGCGCCGCCACACACCAGCCCCAGGACGTCGCTCTGCACGGCCGACGAGTCGCTCTTGCTACCGGGGGCTGGGCCAGGGGCTGGGCTGGGTGATGGGCCGTAGAAAATGTAATTGGAAAATAAGGAAGGGGAGGCACCCAAAGAAAAGAAAGTTAAAGCACATTAAGTCCAAAATAAAGGTCCCATTTTGTCCAGTGTCTGTCATATTTGTCCTTAAGTCCAAAGGTGATTTTTTTTTTTTTTCCCCACATTGCGTTTGCTCCTCTGTTTTTCTGCGTCTTAAATTACGTTTAAAGCTGAGCCGGTGAAACCTCTGGATCGATGCTGGTTCATTTGTTTCTTTATCGTCGTCACGGGCGACGGAGCTCACGACTCTCCTGGAGTCGATCTGAATCCGCCGCCGTCGTGTCGTCTCTGATTAATGAACAAACAAACGAGCCGGGACGCGTGTTCGAGCGGCGACCGGTGAGTAAAGGCCCGGGACGAAAGCTCCGTCAAAGAGGAATCACTCGGTTTCCATGGTCACGGGCCAGATTCAGCACAGTGAAATCAAAATGGAGAGACTGCAGTTTTATAAGGACCATCATTTCCTCCGCAAACAACAAATATTCTAACGTTAGATCTGTGCAAACGTATTCTGAAATGCACGTGCAGTTCTCAGTATGATGGCCTTCTTTCCTGTTGCCACGACGATGCTCCAAATGTATCCATTTACTGTGTCCGTGGCAGGAGTTTTGAGTCTTTAGCATTTAATTGATCTCTGTCCAATATTTGTGAGCGACAGGACAGTCCCAGCACACGTGACAGTGGTTTGCCTCCTGGTGGCGCTGTTGCATTTCCATGTGAATAATGAGACCTTTGACCTGGAGTTATGAAGAAACCAGACACATTTTTACAACAGAATTCTCTCCAAACATGTGACTTTGAGCTCCTCCCACTCTTCATCTGTCAAAACAAGATGAGCTTCTCTTGATCATTTATTAGTATTTGTTCTGGTTTATAAGCCTTGATGAACAGCTTTTATGTGATTGTCTTTTACATCTGGTGAAAAACCTTTAGACCTTTTGTACTCCAGACATTGAGTCTCAGGTCAGTTCTATTTGGTACAAAACCTTTGGTCATTCGGCGATTTGAGAACTCAGGTGGAAGTGCACATGCCACTCCCCCGTGCGCACGCCACTCCCCCGTGCGGACTGATACAACACACACGTGTGTTTGTTTATTAGCGCGACGGATCACATCATCGCTCGTCGCCCGTAGATTTCCGTCTTCTTCTGAGTCAGCTCGAACCGTCTTTCTCCGTCCTAATTTTGTCCCGTACACTGAGGGAACTATTTTATGATAGATCAATGCGCTTAGACATACGGAAACGTGCTGCTCGTGGGGACGAGCCACACGAGGCTGCAGGTGAGCGGTAGGTGAGTTCTATGATTGATACGTGGCAGGATTAATCGGCCGTCCACGCCACGAGGAAATGAGACTCAGATTTGGGCCAAAAAATCGTCCATTCAACCTTTAACATCTTTGTTTAGTTTGTATGTTCTGATCAGATCCTTCCATGTTGTAAACACAGATTTGACCCAGGGATTCTCCAGATGCCCGTCCTTTGGGACAATATCACTCTTTGTCTGATCCAAGTTCACATTCTCTTCTTGACCTCGACAGTTGATTTGTTTTGTTGTCTGTGGAACAAAACACATTAAATCATTTTTTGTCTTTGAATGAATTTAAAGGTTATGGATTTCACCTGATTTTATATGGTTTATCTCAAAGTGCAATTGTGTTTTTATGGATTTATTAATTATATATGAAATTTCCCCATACTATGAAATGTCCCCATGTGTGGACAATAAAGGAATATCTTATCTTGTAGTGATTGTTTTATTGGCAATTTATTTATTTACAGTTTAATAAAATGATCCTTTCTTTTCTTGTGTTCAGAAAACGGTGTACGGGGCAAATGTGGTGATTTTTGAGGGAATCCTGGCCTTCGCAAACAAAGAACTGCTGAAGGTGAGAGATTCTATTACACTGTTCCTGTGTTTTAGTTACCGCGGTAACACTTGTGATTTATCAAAGAGCTGCACAGTCTGTTGTGACAAAACGCTACACGGGGGCTAAACCTGGGGCTAAACCTGGGGCTAAACCTGGGGCTAAACCTGGGGCTAAACCTGGGGCTAAACCTGGGGCTAAACCTGGGGCTAAACCTGGGGCTAAACCAGGGGCTAAACCAGGGGCTAAACCAGGGGCTAAACCTGGGGCTAAACCTGGGGCTAAACCTGGGGCTAAACCTGGGGCTAAATAAAGTCCTGTGTCATATTTTCACATTAGTCCACAAAAGTTGTCAGAAAAAAGAATTTGAAGGGTCCTTCATCCATCTGACCTCTGACGGTGAAAATAAATCAACGGCACAACAACAGGAAATGAATGAGTAAAAACAGAGCGGACGCACGTTATCACTGTCACTTCAAGAAGAGGAAAGATCCTGAAGTCAGCAAAAAGCAGGAAAAATCGATGTGGAGGGCGACATGAGCGAGAACACAAGGCTCACGTTAAACGAAACGTGAACAAGAGGAAACGTGTAACTCAGAGACACAACGAGGCGCGCGCCGTAAATCTGAGAAAGACAAAATGTACTGCATCTGGAGAGGCTCACGTTGCTGTAGCAACCGGCAAGTGAAGGGTCACTGTAGTAACCGGCTGAGGAAGGGTCACTGTAGCAACCGGCAAGTGAAGGGTCATTGTAGCAACCAGCTGAGGAAGGGTCACTGTAGCAACCGGCAAGTGAAGGGTCATTGTAGCAACCGGCTGAGGAAGGGTCACTGTAGCAACCGGCAAGTGAAGGGTCACTGTAGCAACCGGCAAGTGAAGGGTCATTGTAGCAACCGGCTGAGGAAGGGTCACTGTAGCAAACGGCAAGTGAAGGGTCATTGTAGCAACCGGCTGAGGAAGGGTCACTGTAGCAACCGGCTGAGGAAGGGTCACTGTAGCAACCGGCAAGTGAAGGGTCACTGTAGCAACCGGCAAGTGAAGGGTCATTGTAGCAACCGGCTGAGGAAGGGTCACTGTAGCAAACGGCAAGTGAAGGGTCATTGTAGCAACCGGCTGAGGAAGGGTCACTGTAGCAACCGGCTGAGGAAGGGTCACTGTAGCAACCGGCAAGTGAAGGGTCACTGTAGCAACCGGCAATTAAAGGGTCACTGTAGCAACCGGCAAATAAAGGGTCACTGTAGCAACCGGCAATTAAAGGGTCACTGTAGCAACCGGCAATTAAAGGGTCACTGTAGCAACCGGTAAATAAAGGGTCACTGTAGCAACCGGCTGATGAAGGGTCATTGTTGCAACCGGCAAATAAAGGGTCACTGTAGCAACCGGTAAATAAAGGGTCACTGTAGCAACCGGTAAATAAAGGGTCACTGTAGCAACCGGCAATTAAAGGGTCATTGTAGCAACCGGTAAATAAAGGGTCACTGTAGCAACTGGCAAATAAAGGGTCACTGTAGCAACCGGTAAATAAAGGGTCACTGTAGCAACTGGCAAATAAAGGGTCACTGTAGCAACCGGCTGATGAAGGGTCACTGAAAGCTAGTTAAAAATAGGCTTCAGGGAGGCTTCAGGGAGGCTTCAGGGAGGCTTCAGGGAGGCTTGGTTCTGGGCGGGACTTGAACCCTCCACCCTCTGGTTCTCTGCTCTCAGTATTTCGGATGTGAAAGGGTTTGTTTAGTCATAAATCAGCTTTTGTCCCGGAGTAGAGTTGAATCAATATTAATTAAGATTGTTCATGGATTCTGCTCCGTTCAGACATTTGACAAATGTGTCGCTCTGTCCTCCCTCAGCTCCTCTTCCTCTCCTCCCTCAGCTCCTCTTCCTCTCCTCGCTCTGTCCTCCCTCAGCTCCTCTTCCTCTCCTCGCTCTGTCCTCCCTCAGCTCCTCTTCATCTCCTCGCTCTGTCCTCCCTCAGCTCCTCTTCCTCTCCTCGCTCTGTCCTCCCTCAGCTCCTCTTCCTCTCCTCCCTCAGCTCCTCTTCCTCTCCTCGCTCTGTCCTCCCTCAGCTCCTCTTCCTCTCCTCGCTCTGTCCTCCCTCAGCTCCTCTTCCTCTCCTCCCTCAGCTCCTCTTCCTCTCCTCGCTCTGTCCTCCCTCAGCTCCTCTTCCTCTCCTCGCTCTGTCCTCCCTCAGCTCCTCTTCCTCTCCTCGCTCTGTCCTCCCTCAGCTCCTCTTCGTCTCCTCGCTCTGTCCTCCCTCAGCTTTCTCCTTCCTCTCTCCTCCTCTTCTCTCTCTTGTCCCACACTTTCTATTTCTCACTCCCTTTTCTCTGTCACCATCTCTCTCTTGCCACTCTCCTTCTCTTCTCTTTCCTCCCTCCCTTTCTCCTCCTCACTCCCCCTCATCTTATTATATCGCACCCTCCCTCTTTCTCTCAACCTTTTCTCTCATATCTTTTCCTCCCTGTTTCATTTCCTCCTTTTCATTCTCTCCCTTGTGGTGGTGGTGGTGGAGTCGGCGCTCCCCCTGCAGGTGGAGTCGGCGCTCCCCCTGCAGGTGGAGTCGGCGCTCCCCCTGCAGGTGGAGTCGAATCGAGTGCTCGAATGACTTCATGACTACAGACGTCACAGGTCTGTAGTCATTAAGTCCAGTGATCCGGGGCTTCTTGGGGACAGGGACGATGATGACGACTTGAAGCTGGGACATGGCATGACTCCAGGAGGTGTTAAAAATGCCAGTGAAGACAGGGGCCAGCTCGCCTGCACAGTGTCTTAAGGTGGCCGGAGTGACACAGTCTGGTCCAGCAGCTTTTCGAGGGTTGGATTTCCGAAATAACCAGCTCACATCCTCCCTTTGAACTGAGAGAGAGGTGGGGGAGGTGGGGGAAGTGGGGGGCGGGGTTGGATGGTGTCCACAGTGCGGGAGGGGGAGTGGCCTCGAACCTGGAGTAGAAGGTGTTAAGCTCCTCTGCCAGGGGCTCTGGGCTTGTAGTTGGGGTTGAGCCAGAGCCCACTCCACACAGAGGCGGGGCCACTCCACACAGAGGCGGGGCCACTCCACACAGAGGCGGGCTTGTTGTCAGATAAAGGGTCTGTTGCTTCAGCGTTAGCATCGTTGTAACAGCGTAAAGGTGTTTGCTGCAGCTCCTGGACATGAAGGTGTTCGTGGACACAGACTCGGACATCCGGCTCTTACGGCGGCTGAAGAGGGACATCTCTCAGCGCGGCAGGAACATCGGGGGCATCATAAAACAGTACAACACGTATGTGAAGCCGGCGTTCGAGCAGTACATCGAGCCCACGGTGCAGCTCGCCGACATCGTGGTGCCCCGAGGTGAGCTCCCTTTGCAAACGCTCTGGTCTAAAGTGCCTGTGGACTGACTGTCTCGCTGCTTCTGTATCGTTTCCTGAATCTGAGTCGTGTTTTCAGGCGGCGAGAACTTTGTGGCGTTGGATTTAATCGTCCAACACGTCCACAGTCAACTTGAAAAGGTAAAACTTTCAAATGTACTCCTTTGACTTTCTGTACTCGCTTCATTCACTCTCACTCAGATGGTGTTCCAAAGGCCTTTTAGACATACAATTATTACACTTTTTGGATATTGGTGCCTTTTATTTTGTCCTATTTTTTTTTTATACATTTACTGAGATTATTCATAGTTTTACTCCAAAGGTAAACTCTTTATTATAAGTGATAATGGTGGGATTTAGTCATAAGTTGTAATGGGATAAATATCCAAATACATTGATATGTTTTGGTTTTCTATTTCTAAAAGACAAAGACGAGCAGAGGCTAAAGTGGAGTCTGTGTCACAACCATTAAAAAAAACAAATTACATCAAAGAATGTATTTTCTTTGAAATAATTCGTTCCGTACACATATGACCCTGACCCTGCTCTCATTGTCACAATCTCAGCTGGAGCACTTTAGCTTCATTCACACTAAAGTCCTCTCCCCTCCGAGCCTCAGAAACACTCCGTTCTGAATCTCCACGATGTGTGATGTCATGTTCTACCTTCCTATTCTCTGAGAATCTTCTGCGTTTTTTAACTCCATAAATCATCTCCAGACTCATTCTGTCTCATCACCATCAGAACAACTGTGAGCTGAGACCAGGAAGTGTCCTTAAACTGGCTTCATTAAGACGGAAGACCATGTTTTTTTCTCTCAAAGATGTAATTCCCTCTGCTGCCAGTAGATGGAGTTTAGTTCAGAACTCCTTTAGCTTTTAATTAAACTTTTTTTTTTATAGTTTTAAAACATGAAATACCAAACTAAAGCATGTTTAAAGGACAATAAAAGTATAATTAATGCATGATATTTGTCCTTTAATACATTAGTGCAGTGGTTCCCAAAGTGCGGGTCGCGAGTTCATTTAAAGCATGTTACAATTATCACATTTTTATATTACAAGTGTCAAGAGGAGGGGCTAGTGTCAGAGGCGGGGCAAGTGTCAGAAGCGGGGCTAGTGTCAGAGGCGGGGCAAGTGTCAGAGGCGGGGCAAGTGTCAGAGGCGGGGCAAGTGTCAGAGGAGGGGCTAGTGTCAGAGGCGGGGCAAGTGTCAGAGGCGGGGCTAGTGTCAGAGGCGGGGCAAGTGTCAGAGGCGGGGCCAGGTGCCAGAGGCGGGGCCAGGTGCCAGAGGCGGGGCCAGTAGTGTCAACGGCGGGGCCAGTAGTGTCAACGGCGGGGCAAGTGTCAGAGGCGGGGCAAGTGTCAGAGGCGGGGCAAGTGTCAGAGGCGGGGCAAGTGTCAGAGGCGGGGCAAGTGTCAGAGGCGGGGCAAGTGTCAGAGGCGGGGCTAGTGTCAGAGGCGGGGCTAGTGCCAGAGGCGGGGCTAGTGCCAGAGGCGGGGCTAGTGCCAGAGGCGGGGCTAGTGCCAGAGGCGGGGCTAGTGCCAGAGGCGGGGCTAGTGCCAGAGGCGGGGCTAGTGCCAGAGGCGGGGCTAGTGCCAGAGGCGGGGCTAGTGCCAGAGGCGGGGCAAGTCGTTTCGTCTCTTTCAGTCTCGAACTTTTACTGCTGCTCATGTTTGTTTTGTTTGATTTGATTGGCTGATTCTGACTTGCTTGCTCTGATTGGCTCATGGTTGTGACTCCGCCCTTCCTGAATGCGCCTGCTCTGATTTGCTCGTGGCTGTGACTCCGCCATCCCTGAATGTCCCGTGTGTGCTCAGCGAGAGATCACAGTCAGGTATTTGATCATGTTTGTTTTTTCCCTTTTGAATCGTGTTTGTTTTCTGCCTGGGCATAAAGTCCTGTCCTTTTACTCATTTCAGGCCAACAAAAAGACCCTTTGTAACATTTCATTTATATATATTCTCTATTAAATGTGTTTAACCGGCTCATTGTTCAGTAGAAATAAGAGATCCTTTTATAGTTTTAGCTTCACATTTGTGATATTCCTGTCTAAAAGGATCTGGAGGAAGAGGAGACTTCACGGGTTCTTTTTGTGCACATTTCTAACTGCTCAGTTCAAACCCTGGAGCCGGTTAAACTCTCCAAACTGTGATGACTTCACTCTGTGTGAAACGTTTGAGGCGACGTAACGGCTGCTCCACAGTGACAAATATTCTGTATTATTTCTATGGTTCACAGCCTTTAAACCGGCTCTCAAGTCACACGGTTTGAACGTCCACAAGCCAGGAGCCTCACGGTCACATTAGTGTGGACACAGTGTCACGGTCACATTAGTGTGGACACAGTGTCACGGTCACATTAGTGTGGACACAGTGTCACGGTCACATTAGTGTGGACACAGTGTCACGGTCACATTAGTGTGGACACAGTGTCACGGTCACATTAGTGTGGACACAGTGTCACGGTCACATTAGTGTGGACACAGTGTCACGGTCACATTAGTGTGGACACAGTGTCACGGTCACATTAGTGTGGACACAGTGTCACGGTCACATTAGCTCCACATTTATATCGGACATTAATACATATAGATTAGAAATGTTTTGCAGGCCGGATTAAAGAGTCTGGGGCCGTACGCTGCCCCTGCCATAAACGTCACTCTGCCACCAGAGGGCGCTCAAATGGCCTGCTCCCTCTTTGGAAAGGGAGGCGTGGTCTGTTTGAAGTTGAAAAATGCTAATTTCACAAGTCATGTTTAAAGGGTTAGGGTTGGGTCACTGCTGTCGCCCGGGTCTCCTCTGCGGTCGCCCGGGTCTCCTCTGCGGTCGCCCGGGTCTCCTCTGCGGTGGTCTCCTCTGCGGTGGTCTCCTCTGCGGTGGTCTCCTCTGCGGTGGTCTCCTCTGCGGTCGCCCGGGTCTCCTCTGCTGTCGCCCGGATCTCCTCTGCGGTCACCCGGGTCTCCTCTGCGGTGGTCTCCTCTGCGGTCGCCCGGATCTCCTCTGCGGTCACCCGGGTCTCCTCTGCGGTGGTCTCCTCTGTGGTCGCCCGGGTCTCCTCTGCGGTGGTCTCCTCTGCGGTCGCCCGGGTCTCCTCTGCTGTCGCCCGGATCTCCTCTGCGGTCGCCCGGGTCTCCTCTGCGGTCGCCCGGGTCTCCTCTGCTGTCGCCCGGGTCTCCTCTGCGGTCGCCCGGGTCTCCTCTGCGGTGGTCTCCTCTGCGGTCGCCCGGGTCTCCTCTGCGGTCGCCCGGGTCTCCTCTGCTGTCGCCCGGGTCTCCTCTGCTGTCGCCCGGGTCGCCTCTGCGGTCGCCCGGGTCGCCTCTGCGGTGGTCTCCTCTGCGGTCGCCCGGGTCTCCTCTGCGGTCGCCCGGGTTTCTTGTGCGGTCGCCCGGGTTTCTTGTGCGGTCGCCCGGGTCTCCTCTGCGGTCGCCCGGGTCTCCTCTGCGGTCGCCCGGGTCTCCTCTGCGGTGGTCTCCTCTGCGGTCGCCCAGGTTTCTTGTGCGGTCGCCCGGGTCTCCTCTGCGGTCGCCCGGGTCTCCTCTGCGGTCGCCCGGGTCTCCTCTGCGGTCACCCGGGTCTCCTCTTTTGGTCCGTCTCTAACTCTTTCTTTTAAACGGGTCCTAGATCAGGGCCATTCAACTTCATTTAACCGAGGGACAGATTTTTGGAGGGTCAAGGGTCATTTTGGGTCTGAACAAAGACCAAACCAGGCCTAATCTACACCTGACCCAGAAATTGACCTGTAAACAAGATGCATCATTATTATTCTTAATATTTGTAAGATGGGTCAGGGGACATCATGAAATCCCAATGCTGATCAGTCGTATGTCCAAGTGTCCAAACTGGACACATGAGGACATTGTTATTGTTTCTCTTGTGATGATGAAGGTCTCTGTGTCTCAGGTCGGCCTTGGCCTCGGCTCATCAGGGGCAACCGTTACCTTTGACCCTCAGTGTCCTGACCAGCACGCCTCAGGTCCTGGGCATGCACACCATTATCAGGTCTGAACCAGGACTGAACCAGGTCTGAACCAGGTCTGCACCAGGACTAAACCAGGTCTGAACCAGGACTAAACCAGGACTGAACCAGGTCTGAACCAGGACTGAACCAGGTCTAAACCAGGACTGAACCAGGTCTGAACCAGGTCTGAACCAGGACTGACCCAGGACTGAACCAGGTCTGAACCAGGTCTGAACCAGGTCTGAACCAGGACTAAACCAGGACTGAACCAGGTCTGAACCAGGTCTGAACCAGGTCTGAACCAGGACTAAACCAGGACTAAACCAGGACTGAACCAGGACTGACCCAGGACTAAACCAGGTCTGAACCAGGACTAAACCAGGACTGAACCAGGTCTAAACCAGGACTGACCCAGGACTGAACCAGGTCTGAACCAGGTCTGAACCAGGTCTGAACCAGGACTAAACCAGGACTGAACCAGGACTGACCCAGGACTGAACCAGGACTGAACCAGGTCTGAACCAGGTCTGAACCAGGTCTGAACCAGGTCTGAACCAGGACTAAACCAGGACTAAACCAGGACTGAACCAGGTTTGAACCAGGACTGAACCAGGTCTGAACCAGGTCTGAACCAGGTCTGAACCAGGTCTGAACCAGGACTGAACGTTTGTTTGTGATTCAGGAACAAAGAAACGAGTCGTGACGAGTTTATCTTCTACTCCAAAAGATTGATGAGGCTCCTGATCGAGCATGCGCTGTCCTTCCTCCCACTGAAGGTCAGACTAGGACTAAACCGGGTCTAAACCGGGCCTGTTGCTGCAGGTCATTAAGGGGTCAAAGTTCCCGTGGTCCTGGAAAGTGCTTGAATTGTGTCATTTTTAAAGGTTGTTTTTATGTTTGTTTCCTTCACAGTCGGTCTCCGTGGAGACGCCGCAGGGAGGAGTCTATGAAGGCAAACGACTCGGAAGGAAAAGGGTCAGTCAGATTAACACTTCATCTGCAAGGCGTTCCCAGGCCAGCCAAGGCGGAAGTAACTCATTTCGATCGCTTGTATCCGTGATCTTGTCCTTTGAGTCATTACTCAAAGGTCATGACCTTAGGTGAGGTCAGAATGTAGAGTGAGCTTTGTCTTTGGACTCAGCTCCTTCACCACAACAGTTGATGCAGCGACTGTCAATCTCACGCTCCATCCTTCCCTCACTCATGAACAAGACCCAGAGATACTTGAACTCCTCCACTTGGGGCAAGAACTCCCCACCCACCTGGAGAGGGCAGGAAACCTTTTTCCGATCGAGAATCATGACCTCTGATTTGGAGCTGATTCTCATCCCAGCCGCTTCACACTCGGGTCAAACCGTCCCAGACCGCACCCTCTGACCCCTGACTACTCCAGAAAAAACTATGAACAGATGCGGTGACAAAGCGCAGCCCTGAGGAGTCCCTCATGCACTCGGAACAGGTCTGACTTACTACAGTGAACACAGCTCCTGCTCCGGTCAGACAGGGACCGGACAGCCCTGAGCAAAGGGCCCCAGACCCCGTACTCCTGGAGCACCCCCCAAAGGACACCCCGGGGGACACGGTCGAAAGCCTTCTCCAGATCCACAAAGCACATGTGACTGTGGCAAACTCCCATGAACCCTCGAGCACCCGATGGAGAGTCTAGAGCTGGTCCAGTGTTCCACGACCAGGACCTAAACCTGCTCCTCCTGAATCTGAGGTTCGACTATCGGTCGGATTCTCCTCTCCAGGACCTGGAATAGACCTTATGGGAGGCTGAGGAGTGTGATCCCTCTGTAGTTGGAACACACCCTCTTGTCCCCCTTCTTGAACAGAGGGACCACCACCCCGGTCTGCCAGTCCAGAGACACTGTCCCCGACCGCCACGCCCTGTTGTAGAGACGTGTCAACCAAGACAGTCCTACAGCATCCAGAGACTTTAGGTCCTCAGGATCTCATCCACCCCCGGAGCCACTGAGGAGCCCCTGAGGAGCCACTGAGGAGCCACTGTGGAGCCACTGAGGTGCCACTGAGGAGACACTGAGGAGCCACTGAGGTGCCACTGAGGAGACACTGAGGAGACACTGTGGAGCCACTGAGGTGCCACTGAGGAGACACTGAGGAGACACTGAGGTGCCACTGAGGAGACACTGAGGAGACACTGTGGAGCCACTGAGGTGCCACTGAGGAGCCACTGAGGAGACACTGAGGTGCCACTGAGGTGCCACTGAGGAGCCACTGTGGAGCCACTGTGGAGCCACTGAGGAGACACTGAGGTGCCACTGAGGAGCCACTGAGGAGCCACTGAGGAGCCACTGAGGAGCCACTGTGGAGCCACTGTGGAGCCACTGTGGAGCCACTGAGGAGCCACTGAGGAGCCACTGAGGAGCCACTGTGGAGCCACTGTGGAGCCACTGAGGAGCCACTGAGGAGCCACTGAGGAGCCAACAGCCTCAGTGACTTCAGCTTGGGTGATGGACGAGTCCTTCTGAGTCCCCGGTCTCAACTCACACCCGGAGGTGTGAGGTGAAGACCCTCCTGACAGAGGCTCCTCAAGACGTTCCCAACAGACCCCCACAATGCACTTGGGTCTACCAAGTCTGTCCTGCTTCCTCCTCCACCAGTGGATCCAACTCACCACCAGGTGGTGCTCTACAGCTCCGCCCCTCTCTTCACTGGAGGTCAGATGACACGACAACAAAGTTGATCATTGACCTCCTGTGTCCTGGTGCCACGTGACCTGATGGACCTTGTGCTTGAACATGTTCAGTTCTTGTTCTGTGTCACGGACAAACATCGCCCGGGTTCAGATCTGCCGTTCTTCCCGATCACCCCTCTCCAGGAGTCACTGTCATTGCCCAGTAGAACAACGGAGTCCCAGGTCGGTGCACTGTCCAGTTCCCCTCCCAAGGACTCCAAGAAGGCCGGGTACTCCGCACTGCTGTTTGGCCCTTAGTCCGCCACAACAGTGAGAGACATGTCCCCCACCCGAAGACGAAGGGACGTGACCCTCTCGTCCACCGGGGTGAACTCCAACACGTGGCGGCTGAGCTGAAGGGCTATAAGCCCACACCAACCCCGCCCACACCAGCCACGCCCATCGGCCCCTCTGGAGGAGATGGTTCCAGAGCCTGAACTGTGCTGGAGGTCGACTATATCAAGTCGATATCGCTCAACCTCCCGCACGAGCTCAGGCTCCTCCCCCCAGCGAGGGGACGTTCATGTCCCCAGAGTTAGTGAGTTAGTCTCTGTGTCTTGACATCTGGTCGTCGAGGCCCCTGCCGTCGACTGCACAGATCACTCTGTACCGGCCCCTTATGGCTCCTCCTGCAGGGGGTGGGCCCACGGGAGGACGGCCCCCATGTCGGCCGGGCCCCTGGGGAAAGACCCGGTTCACCGACAAATGTTTATTTTAAATTTCCCAAAGTAACAGATCTGTTCCGTCTTCAAACAGAGCGTATTATATTCTTATACTTTTTGTAACGACCTTAAGAACCGTGAAAGTGTCTTTAGATCACGGGTGTTTCAATCCTGAGAGCGGGAGAAACCATGGAGCAGGCCCTAAGGGCCGTGTGCAAGGACATCCGCCTGGGCAAGATCCTCATCCAGACCAACCACCACACGGGGGAGCCAGAGGTGAGCACCACACGGGGGAGCCAGAGGTGAGAGGTACCACACGGGGGAGCCAGAGGTGAGAGGTACCACACGGGGGAGCCAGAGGTGAGCACCACACGGGGGAGCCAGAGGTGAGCACCACACGGGGGAGCCAGAGGTGAGAGGTACCACACGGGGGAGCCAGAGGTGAGAGGTACCACACGGGGGAGCCAGAGGTGAGAGGTACCACACGGGGGAGCCAGAGGTGAGAGCACCACACGGGGGAGCCAGAGGTGAGAGGTACCACACGGGGGAGCCAGAGGTGAGAGGTACCACACGGGGGAGCCAGAGGTGAGAGCACCACACGGGGGAGCCAGAGGTGAGAGGTACCACACGGGGGAGCCAGAGGTGAGAGCACCACACGGGGGAGCCAGAGGTGAGAGGTACCACACGGGGGAGCCAGAGGTGAGAGCACCACACGGGGGAGCCAGAGGTGAGAGCACCACACGGGGGAGCCAGAGGTGAGAGCACCACACGGGGGAGCCAGAGGTGAGAGCACCACACGGGGGAGCCAGAGGTGAGAGCACCACACGGGGGAGCCAGAGGTGAGAGCACCACACGGGGGAGCCAGAGGTGAGAGCACCACACGGGGGAGCCAGAGGTGAGAGGTACCACACGGGGGAGCCAGAGGTGAGAGCACCACACGGGGGAGCCAGAGGTGAGAGCACCACACGGGGGAGCCAGAGGTGAGAGCACCACACGGGGGAGCCAGAGGTGAGAGCACCACACGGGGGAGCCAGAGGTGAGCACCACACGGGGGAGCCAGAGGTGAGAGCACCACACGGGGGAGCCAGAGGTGAGAGCACCACACGGGGGAGCCAGAGGTGAGAGCACCACACGGGGGAGCCAGAGGTGAGCACCACACGGGGGAGCCAGAGGTGAGCACCACACGGGGGAGCCAGAGAGCACCACACGGGGGAGCCAGAGGTGAGAGCACCACACGGGGGAGCCACACATTGCGCCCTCTTGTGGCCCGAGTGAGACATGACTCCTTGTGTTGCAGCTGCATTACCTGCGTTTGCCCCGGGACATTTCTGAAGACTACGTGATCCTGATGGACAGCACCGTGTCCACAGGAGCCGCCGCCCTCATGGCCATCAGAGTGCTGCTGGTACTGAACCTGAACACAGCCTAACCCTGAGCATCTGAACACGCCCTGAACACAGCCTAACCCTGAACACATCTGAACACGCCCTGAACACAGCCTAACCCTGAGCATCTCAACACGCCCAAACACGCCCTGAAAGCAGCCTAACCCTGAACACATCTGAACACGCCCTGAACACAGCCTAACCCTGAACACATCTGAACACGCCCTGAACACAGCCTAACCCTGAACACATCTGAACAGGCCCGAACACGCCCTGAACACACCCTAACCCTGAACACATCTGAACACGCCTCAACACGCCCTGAACACAGCCTAACCCTCAACACGCCCTGAACACAGCCTAACCCTCAACACGCCCCGAACACACCCTGAACACGCCCGAACACGACCCGAACACGGCCCTGAACACCATGTTCTGTGTCTCTTCTAGGACCACGATGTCCCTGAGGACCAGATCTTCTTGCTCTCGCTGCTCTCGGCAGAGATGGGCGTTCACTCTGTGGCCTACGCCTTCCCCAGAGTCCGGATCATCAGCACGGCCGTGGACAAAGAGGTCAACGAGAGCTTCCACATCGTCCCCGGCATCGGTCACTTTAACATAATATTATAATAATGTGACTTCTTTGTCCCCCGAGCGCGGCTGAACTGCTCTTGTTCCTCAGGAAACTTCGGCGACCGTTACTTCGGCACCGACGCTCCTTCAGACGCCCACGAGAGCGACGAGGGGATGGACCTTTGAGAAGACCACGCCCACGAGAGCGACGAGGGGATGGACCTTTGAGAAGACCACGCCCACGAGAGCGACGAGGGGATGGACCTTTGAGAAGACCACGCCCACGAGAGCGACGAGGGGATGGACCTTTGAGAAGACCACGCCCACGAGAGCGACGAGGGGATGGACCTTTGAGAAGACCACGCCCACGAGAGCGACGAGGGGATGGACCTTTGAGAAGACCACGCCCACGAGAGCGACGAGGGGATGGACCTTTGAGAAGACCACGCCCACGACGAGGGATGGACCTTTGAGAAGACCACGCCCACGACGAGGGATGGACCTTTGAGAAGACCACGCCCACGAGAGCGACGAGGGGATGGACCTTTGAGAAGACCACGCCCACGAGAGCGACGAGGGGGTGGACCTTTGAGAAGACCACGCCCACGAGAGCGACGAGGGATGGACCTTTGAGAAGACCACGCCCACGAGAGCGACGAGGGGATGGACCTTTGAGAAGACCACGCCCACGAGAGCGACGAGGGGATGGACCTTTGAGAAGACCACGCCCACGAGAGCGACGAGGGGATGGACCTTTGAGAAGACCACGCCCACGAGAGCGACGAGGGGATGGACCTTTGAGAAGACCACGCCCACGACGAGGGATGGACCTTTGAGAAGACCACGCCCACGACGAGGGATGGACCTTTGAGAAGACCACGCCCACGAGAGCGACGAGGGGATGGACCTTTGAGAAGACCACGCCCACGAGAGCGACGAGGGGATGGACCTTTGAGAAGACCACGCCCACGAGAGCCTCAAAATTCTACAAATAAAACTTTATGAAGACGATGTGAAGAAGGTCGTTTGTTTCTAAATGATAAATCTTGAAAAAGCTGTTTTATGTTTGACACGAGACTGAAACGTCTGAGCTGAAGGTTCCTCTGGGGCTTCAGAGCTCAAACATCTGATGAAACAAAGACTGAACAGAAGCCTCATGTCTGGAGGCCCCGCCCATCACCTGGAGCATCTCTACAGTGAAGCTCTGGAGCTCAGACTGGAGCCAAGGCTCATCTCCAACAAGACAATGGCCCTCAGCTCAGAGCCAGGAGAGGGCGTGTCCTTCGAGAGGGCGTGTCCTACGAGAGGGCGTGTCCAGCGAGAGGGCGTGTACTTCGAGAGGGCGTGTCCTACACAAAAATATTCAAATACAAATAAATGTTTCATATTTTATCATGTTTTTTACAAATATCTGACTTTTGTAAAGTGTAAATTTCATCACAATTTGAAATGAAATAAATCATAATTTAATTGAAATCGTTTGTGTTTGTTACATTTTTGTTTTTAAATTAAATGATTTAAAGACTTTTGAGTGACACTTCTGCTTCAGATACTTTTACTTCTCAGGTTTGAAGAAAGTAGAAAGTACTTTTCTTACTTCGTACTTTACTGTTACTATGATGTCGTTTGTGTTGAATATGTTTTAAACCAGTCCGATGGTATACTCACCGCCCCGTCACCAGAGGCTTCTCGGGAGGAGTTTTAATTTTCCTTAAACGTTTAAATGATTTGACGAGAAAGATCAATGTTTTTATCTGTTTAAATAAATACAACTTTATTAAAATGTTTTTTTTACTTCAGTTTCATTTATTGAATGTTTTTCTATTACACAAAACCAGAGCTGCAGTTCCTCTGAGTGTCCAGCAGGCGGAGGCGGAAGTGTTCACAGCGGAAGTGATGCACCGCGCAGCTTTTACGTCCGTCTGTTTTTACAGGAACTTCTCCTTTTACGCAAATAAACGTGTTTATAACGTGTTTATAACGTGTTTATGACGCACACGATGTGACTGAAACACGGGCTCGCGCTGAACGTCACGTGTGTCTTTACAGAACTGGACGTCACGTGTGTCCGGCGCATTAAACCGCGATAACGTGAAGAGTTGTCTGACCGTGAACGCACCATTCAAACCCGTCTCAGGTACTTATGTCACTTCAACTTTTACTGCTAAATATTCACATTTTTAACGTTTTTAATTCAAGTAGAACCACGAAAAGCCTTTAAACTGTTAAATGCGTTTGTTTTTCTGCGTTTGAGACTTTTAACTACGTGAGTTTCTTCATGAAATCTAAACGTGGTGAAGTTCTGATGATCCAGCTTCATAAATGTGTCAATAAGAGAATTATTCAGTTTAATGACGTTTCACTCATGTTTATGTTTACGTTTAGCACGTGCACGAGACCCGTCTGAAGAAAACCATGATTATGAAACATTTGGACATTATGTCACTTTTAGGAACGTTTAGGTCGTTTTGAATTGAATGTTTCAGAAAAATCCATGAACTTTCTTTAATTCGGCTTCTGTGTTTTTAATCATGATGTTTGAATAGAAACAGAGACTGGACTTTAACACTTTAGACTAAACCAGGACTAAAGCAGGACTAAACCAGGTCTGAACCTAAACCAAGTCTAAACCAAGTCTAAACCAGGTCTAAAGCAGGACTAAACCAGGTCTGAACCTAAACCAGGTCTAAAGCAGGACTAAACCAGGTCTAAACCTAAACCAAGTCTAAACCAAGTCTAAACCAGGTCTAAAGCAGGACTAAACCAGGTCTGAACCTAAACCAAGTCTAAACCAGGTCTAAAGCTGCACTAAAACAGGACTAGACTGGGTCTAAACCGGGTATAAAACAGGATTAAACCAGGATTAAACCAGGACTAAACCAGGTCTGAACCAGGTCTAAACCAGGTCTAAACCAGGTCTAAACCAGGTCTAAACCAGGACTAAACCAGGTCTAAACCGGGTATAAAACAGGACTAAACCAGGACTAAACCAGGACTAAACCAGGACTAAACCAGGACTAAACCAGGTCTAAACCAGGTCTAAACCAGGTCTAAAGCAGGACTAAACCAGGACTAAACCAGGACTAAACCAGGTCTAAACCAGGTCTAAACCAGGTCTAAAGCAGGACTAAACCAGGTCTGAACTTAAACCAGGTCTAAACCAGGTCTAAAGCAGGACTAAACCAGGTCTGTACCTAAACCAAGTCTAAACCAGGTCTAAAGCTGCACTAAATATAGGACTAAAGCGGGTCTAAAGCAGGACTAAACCAGGTCTAAAGCTGCACTAAAACAGGACTAAACCGGGTCCAAACCGGGTATAAAACAGGATTAAACCAGGACTAAACCAGGTCTAAACCAGGTCTAAACCAGGACGTTTTGTGGCTCTGCAGTGACATAATTGGTGAAAGTCTTGTGTTCATTATCTTCCTCTAAACCAGAGTCACACGACGCAGCGAGAAAAGAGTCCAGCTTTCCACGCTCAGGTTCATTCAAGTTTCGTGATTCTTTGGTGATTCTCTGATTTGCTTTCAGGGGGACATGGCGGCTCTGTGGAGGTCGTACCAGGCCCTGATGACCAGACGACCTTGGACTGTGCAGATCATCACAGCAGGTCAGAAACACTCTTCATTTTGTTCCTTTGACAGAAGAATGTGGTGTTTAGTCTTGGTTCAGACCTGGTTTATCCTGGTTTAGTCCTGTTTTTTGTTTTAGTTTTCCAAATATTGAGAGGAACAGTACATTTCTTGACCACTAGATGTCAGCACATTCATACACTGTTCGTCTTCTGCAGAACAAACAGGTTCAGAGTGTGAGGTCTAAACCAGGACTAAACCAGGACTAAACCGGGACTAAACCGGGTCTAAACCAGGTCTAAACCAGGTCTAAACCAGGACTAAACCGGGACTAAACCAGGACTAAACCGGGACTAAACCGGGACTAAACCGGGACTAAACCGGGTCTAAACCAGGTCTAAACCAGGTCTAAACCAGGACTAAACCGGGACTAAACCAGGACTAAACCGGGACTAAACCGGGACTAAACCGGGTCTAAACCGGGACTAAACCGGGACTAAACCGGGTCTAAACCGGGTCTAAACCGGGACTAAACCGGGTCTAAACCGGGTCTAAACCGGGTCTAAACTGGGTCTAAACCGGGACTAAACCGGGACTAAACCTGTGTTCATGTTCTCTGGTTCTCTGTGTTCTGGTTCTCTGTGTTCTGGTTCTCTGTGTTCTGGTTCTCTGTGTTCTGGTTCTCTGTGTTCAGGTTCTCTGTGTTCTGGTTCTCTGGTTCTCTGTGTTCAGGTTCTCTGTGTTCAGGTTCTCTGTGTTCAGGTTCTCTGGTTCTCTGTGTTCAGGTTCTCTGGTTCTCTGTGTTCTGGTTCTCTGGTTCTCTGTGTTCTGGTTCTCTGTGTTCAGGTTCTCTGGTTCTCTGTGTTCAGGTTCTCTGTGTTCAGGTTCTCTGTGTTCAGGTTCTCTGTGTTCAGGTTCTATAGTTCTCTGTGTTCAGGTTCTCTGTGTTCAGGTTCTCTGTGTTCAGGTTCTCTGTGTTCAGGTTCTATGGTTCTCTGTGTTCAGGTTCTCTGTGTTCAGGTTCTCTGTGTTCAGGTTCTCTGTGTTCTGGTTCTCTGTGTTCTGGTTCTCTGTTTTCTGGTTCTCTGGTTCTCTGTGTTCAGGTTCTCTGTGTTCTGGTTCTCTGTGTTCTGGTTCTCTGTGTTCAGGTTCTCTGTGTTCTGGTTCTCTGTGTTCTGGTTCTCTGTGTTCTGGTTCTCTGGTTCTCTGTGTTCAGGTTCTCTGTGTTCAGGTTCTCTGTGTTCAGGTTCTCTGGTTCTCTGTGTTCAGGTTCTCTGGTTCTCTGTGTTCTGGTTCTCTGGTTCTCTGTGTTCAGGTTCTCTGGTTCTCTGTGTTCAGGTTCTCTGTGTTCTGGTTCTCTGTGTTCAGGTTCTCTGTGTTCAGGTTCTCTGTGTTCATGTTCTCTGTGTTCAGGTTCTATGGTTCTCTGTGTTCAGGTTCTCTGTGTTCAGGTTCTATGGTTCTCTGTGTTCAGGTTCTCTGTGTTCTGGTTCTCTGGTTCTCTGTGTTCAGGTTCTCTGTGTTCTGGTTCTCTGTGTTCTGGTTCTCTGTGTTCTTGTTCTCTGGTTCTCTGTGTTCAGGTTCTCTGTGTTCAGGTTATCTGTGTTCAGGTTCTCTGGTTCTCTGTGTTCAGGTTCTCTGGTTCTCTGTGTTCAGGTTCTCTGGTTCTCTGTGTTCTGGTTCTCTGGTTCTCTGTGTTCTGGTTCTCTGGTTCTCTGTGTTCAGGTTGTCTGGTTCTCTGTGTTCAGGTTCTCTGTGTTCAGGTTCTCTGTGTTCAGGTTATCTGTGTTCTGGTTCTCTGTGTTCAGGTTCTCTGTGTTCAGGTTCTATGGTTCTCTGTGTTCAGGTTCTCTGTGTTCAGGTTCTCTGTGTTCAGGTTCTCTGTGTTCAGGTTCTCTGTGTTCAGGTTCTATGGTTCTCTGTGTTCAGGTTCTCTGTGTTCAGGTTATCTGTGTTCAGGTTCTCTGTGTTCAGGTTCTATGGTTCTCTGTGTTCAGGTTCTCTGGTTCTCTGTGTTCAGGTTCTCTGTGTTCAGGTTCTCTGTGTTCTCGTTCTCTGTGTTCAGGTTCTCTGGTTCTCTGTGTTCAGGTTCTCTGGTTCTCTGTGTTCAGGTTCTCTGTGTTCAGGTTCTCTGGTTCTCTGTGTTCAGGTTCTCTGGTTCTCTGTGTTCAGGTTCTCTGTGTTCAGGTTCTCTGTGTTCAGGTTCTCTGGTTCTCTGTGTTCAGGTTCTCTGGTTCTCTGTGTTCAGGTTCTCTGGTTCTCTGTGTTCAGGTTATCTGTGTTCAGGTTCTCTGGTTCTCTGTGTTCAGGTTCTCTGGTTCTCTGTGTTCAGCTTCTCTGGTTCTCTGTGTTCAGGTTATCTGTGTTCAGGTTCTCTGGTTCTCTGTGTTCAGGTTCTCTGGTTCTCTGTGTTCAGGTTCTCTGGTTCTCTGTGTTCAGGTTATCTGTGTTCAGGTTCTCTGGTTCTCTGTGTTCAGGTTCTCTGGTTCTCTGTGTTCAGGTTCTCTGGTGGGAGTGGGGGATGTGGTTTCACAGCAGGTCATCGAGAGGAAAGGTCTGTCCAACCACAACGTCCAGAGAACGGCCAAGATGATGTGCATCGGCTTCTTCTTTGTGGTAAGAGAAGTTCAGTAATGTCACCAACACTTCCTGTTCCTCTCGGTCACCAACACTTCCTGTTCCTCTCGGTCACCAACACTTCCTGTTCCTCTCGGTCACCAACACTTCCTGTTCCTCCGGTCACAAACACTTCCTGTTCCTCTCGGTGTTCAGGGTCCAGTGATCGGGAGCTGGTACAAAGTTCTGGACAAACTGGTTCTGGGGACGAGCAAAAGTGCAGCCATGAAGAAAATGCTTGTGGACCAGGTACGTCCTGGACTCTAGAATGTTCTGTCGACTGTTCCATCGACTGTTCCGTCGACTGTTCTGTTGACTCTTCCGTATAGTGTTCAGTATAGTGTTCCGTAGACTCTTCCGTAGAGTGTTCCGTAGACTGTTCCGTAGACCCTTCCGTAAACTGTTCCGTAGACTCTTCCGTAGACTGCGTAGACTGTTCCGTAGACTCTTCCGTAGACTCTTCCGTAGACTCTTCCGTAGACTCTTCCGTAGACTCTTCCGTAGACTCTTCCGTAGTGCAGTGTTCCGTTGGCGGGAGGTGTAATCGTCATGTGTTCTCTGCAGCTGTGTTTCGCTCCGTGTTTCCTCGGTACTTTCCTGGGTTTGTCTGGAGCTCTGAACGGACTCACGCTGGAGCAGAACCTCAGCAAACTCAAACGGGTCAGTGACATGAAGCATGTGACCATGAAGCATGTGACCGTGAACCATGTGACCGTGAAGCATGTGACCATGAAGCATGTGACCATGAAGCATGTGACCATGAAGCATGTGACAGTGAACCATGTGACCATGAACCATGTGACAGTGAACCATGTGACAGTGAACCATGTGACCGACCGTGTACCATGTAACCGTGAACCATGTGACCGACCGTGAAGCATGTGACCGTGAAGCATGTGACCGTGAAGCATGTGACCATGAAGCATGTGACCATGAAGCATGTGACCATGAACCATGTGACCATGAACCATGTGACAGTGAACCATGTGACAGTGAACCATGTGACCGACCGTGTACCATGTAACCGTGAACCATGTGACCGACCGTGAAGCATGTGACCGTGAAGCATGTGACCGTGAAGCATGTGACCGTGAACCATCTGACCATGAACCATGTGACCGTGAAGCATGTGACCGTGAACCATGTGACTGTGAAGCATGTGACCGTGAACCATGTGACCGTGAAGCATGTGACCATGAACCATGTGACCGTGAAGCATGTGACCATGAACCATGTGACCGTGAACCATCTGACCGTGAACCATGTGACCGTGAAGCATGTGACCGTGAACCATGTGACCATGAACCATGTGACCATGAACCATGTGACCGTGAACCATGTGACCGACCGTGAACCATGTGACCGTGAACCATGTGACCGACCGTGAACCATGTGACCGTGAACCATGTGACCGTGAACATGTCGATGTAACGCCTCGTTCCTCCAGGAGAGGTCTCTAAGGTTTCATGTCGGCTCGACCAGGACTGGTTTGATTTATGCCATGGTTTTTGAGGCTGTTATAGACTGAGGGGAGATTGTGCCTTAGACCTGGTTTAGACCTGGTTTAGACCTGGTTTAGTCCTGGTTTAGACCTGGTTTAGTCCTGGTTTAGTCCCGGTTTAGTCCTGGTTTAATGTCTGATGAAGGTTCTTGTTTCTCTTTCAGGATTACACTGACGCTCTCGTCTCAAACTACTACGTGAGTCCAACACATTGTTTAGTCCTGACTCTGGCACCAGCAGGAGCCCCGCTGCCGTCGGGCTAGCTGCTGTTGGTGTGCTAGCTGCTGTTGGCGTGCTAGCTGCTGTTGGCGTGCTAGCTGCTGTTGGTGTGCTAGCTGCTGTTGGCGTGCTAGCTGCGGTTAGCGTGCTAGCTGCTGTTGGCGTGCTAGCTGCTGTTGGCGTGCTAGCTGCGGTTAGCGTGCTAGCTGCTGTTGGCGTGCTAGCTGCTGTTGGCGTGCTAGCTGCTGTTGGCGTGCTAGCTGCTGTTGGCGTGCTAGCTGCTGTTGGCGTGCTAGCTGCCGTTGGCGTGCTAGCTGCTGTTGGCGTGCTAGCTGCCGTTAGCGTGCTAGCTGCTGTTGGCGTGCTAGCTGCTGTTGGCGTGCTAGCTGCCGTTGGCGTGCTAGCTGCCGTTGGCGTGCTAGCTGCCGTTGGCGTGCTAGCTGCTGTTGGCGTGCTAGCTGCGGTTAGCGTGCTAGCTGCTGTTGGCGTGCTAGCTGCCGTTAGCGTGCTAGCTGCCGTTAGCGTGCTAGCTGCCGTTGGCGTGCTAGCTGCCGTTGGCGTGCTAGCTGCCGTTGGCGTGCTAGCTGCGCTTAGCGTGCTAGCTGCTGTTAGCATGCTAGCTGCCGTTAGCGTGCTAGCTGCCGTTGGCGTGCTAGCTGCCGTCGGCGTGCTAGCTGCTGTTGGCGTGCTAGCTGCCGTTGGCGTGCTAGCTGCGCTTAGCGTGCTAGCTGCTGTTAGCATGCTAGCTGCTGTTGGCGTGCTAGCTGCTGTTGGCGTGCTAGCTGCCGTTAGCGTGCTAGCTGCTGTTAGCATGCTCCTGATGACAGTAATAATCTGGTTTTATGATCATTAATCTGCTGCTTTGTTTCTTTTCAGCTCTGGCCTCCGGTTCAGATCGCTAACTTCTACTTCATCCCGCTGCAGCATCGGTAACAGCCGTTTACTCGCTTCTTCTCTCACTCACAGCTCGCTAGCTCGTTTGCTCTTTAGCTTGTTAGCTCGTTAGCTTTGAGGCCCAAAAGGACTGTTTCTGTGGTGCGAGTGTTTGTTCTGACATTGATGTTACAGTTTCTTTATCGTCTCATTTCATCTTCAGTTTGGCCGTGGTTCAGGTCGTCGCGGTGATCTGGAACTCCTACCTCACCTGGAAGGCCAACAAGCTGTGATCTGGACCCAGGACCGGACCCTGGACCGGACCCTGGACCGGACCCTGGACCGGACCCTGGACCGGACCCTGGACCCTGGACCTCGAGGCTCGGCTGGAGAAACTTGAAACCTTCGTCTTTGTCGTTGTAAATCTTCTGTTACATTTAAACCAGGATAATTATATGAAAGTTTGATCATATTGTTAGTTTCAGATTTTTCTGCTCAGGTTAAAGGAAGAATATTCTATATATATGATGTTTACATGTTTGTGGCATTATTTAAGTCACTGAAGTTTGTCAATAAAACAAACTCGTTACGTTTGTTCTGTTTGTTTCATTTTAATAAAAGTATAAAAAGATCTGTTTTCTGAGAATCACGTGAGCAGCAGATGTGCCTGAGGCTGGCCACTGTAAAGAGCAGGGCATGCTGGGAAATCTGAAGTTATGACTGCAAACTTCTGTAAGACGACGCTGGCTCCTGTCGTTCTCTCCCGTCGTTTGCTCCCGTCGTTTGGCAATAAACCGATCCTGATTTTTAATTGTTGTCAGGTTTTTCAGCACCGCGGACAGCTCCACAAGCACTTCTTCCTCTGGTTCAGTCTCTCCTCCCTCTCACCTCTGTGTGGACATGGAGGTGGTCCCTCTGTGTGGTGGACATGGAGGTGGTCCCTCTGAGTGGTGGACATGGAGGTGGTCCCTCTGAGTGGTGGACATGGAGGTGGTCCCTCTGAGTGGTGGACATGGAGGTGGTCCCTCTGAGTGGTGGACATGGAGGTGGTCCCTCTGAGTGGACATGGAGGTGGTCCCTCTGTGTGGACATGGAGGTGGTCCCTCTGTGTGGACATGGAGGTGGTCCCTCTGTGTGGACATGGAGGTGGTCCCTCTGAGTGGTGGACATGGAGGTGGTCCCTCTGTGTAGTGGACATGGAGGTGGTCCCTCTGTGTGGACATGGAGGTGGTCCCTCTGAGTGGTGGACATGGAGGTGGTCCCTCTGTGTGGTGGACATGGAGGTGGTCCCTCTGTGTGGACATGGAGGTGGTCCCTCTGAGTGGTGGACATGGAGGTGGTCCCTCTGTCTGGTGGACATGGAGGTGGTCCCTCTGAGTGGTGGACATGGAGGTGGTCCCTCTGAGTGGTGGACATGGAGGTGGTCCCTCTGTGTGGACATGGAGGTGGTCCCTCTGTGTGGACATGGAGGTGGTCCCTCTGTGTGGACATGGAGGTGGTCCCTCTGTGTGGTGGACATGGAGGTGGTCCCTCTGTGTGGTGGACATGGAGGTGGTCCCTCTGAGTGGTGGACATGGAGGTGGTCCCTCTGAGTGGTGGACATGGAGGTGGTCCCTCTGAGTGGTGGACATGGAGGTGGTCCCTCTGTGTGGACATGGAGGTGGTCCCTCTGAGTGGTGGACATGGAGGTGGTCCCTCTGTGTGGTGGACATGGAGGTGGTCCCTCTGAGTGGTGGACATGGAGGTGGTCCCTCTTGAGTGGTGGACATGGAGGTGGTCCCTCTGTGTGGACATGGAGGTGGTCCCTCTGAGTGGACATGGAGGTGGTCCCTCTGTGTGGACATGGAGGTGGTCCCTCTGTGTGGACATGGAGGTGGTCCCTCTGTGTGGACATGGAGGTGGTCCCTCTGTGTGGACATGGAGGTGGTCCCTCTGTGTGGACATGGAGGTGGTCCCTCTGTGTGGACATGGAGGTGGTCCCTCTGAGTGGTGGACATGGAGGTGGTCCCTCTGTGTGGACATGGAGGTGGTCCCTCTGAGTGGTGGACATGGAGGTGGTCCCTCTGTCTGGACATGGAGGTGGTCCCTCTGTGTGGTGGACATGGAGGTGGTCCCTCTGTGTGGACATGGAGGTGGTCCCTCTGAGTGGTGGACATGGAGGTGGTCCCTCTGTGTGGTGGACATGGAGGTGGTCCCTCTGTGTGGACATGGAGGTGGTCCCTCTGTCTGGACATGGAGGTGGTCCCTCTGAGTGGTGGACATGGAGGTGGTCCCTCTGTCTGGTGGACATGGAGGTGGTCCCTCTGAGTGGTGGACATGGAGGTGGTCCCTCTGTGTGGACATGGAGGTGGTCCCTCTGAGTGGACATGGAGGTGGTCCCTCTGTGTGGACATGGAGGTGGTCCCTCTGTGTGGACATGGAGGTGGTCCCTCTGTGTGGACATGGAGGTGGTCCCTCTGTGTGGACATGGAGGTGGTCCCTCTGAGTGGTGGACATGGAGGTGGTCCCTCTGTGTGGACATGGAGGTGGTCCCTCTGTGTGGACATGGAGGTGGTCCCTCTGTGTGGACATGGAGGTGGTCCCTCTGTGTGGACATGGAGGTGGTCCCTCTGTGTGGACATGGAGGTGGTCCCTCTGTGTGGTGGACATGGAGGTGGTCCCTCTGTGTGGACATGGAGGTGGTCCCTCTGTGTGGTGGACATGGAGGTGGTCCCTCTGTGTGGACATGGAGGTGGTCCCTCTGTGTGGACATGGAGGTGGTCCCTCTGTGTGGACATGGAGGTGGTCCCTCTGAGTGGTGGACATGGAGGTGGTCCCTCTGTGTGGACATGGAGGTGGTCCCTCTGTGTGGTGGACATGGAGGTGGTCCCTCTGTGTGGTGGACATGGAGGTGGTCCCTCTGTGTGGACATGGAGGTGGTCCCTCTGTGTGGACATGGAGGTGGTCCCTCTGTGTGGACATGGAGGTGGTCCCTCTGAGTGGTGGACATGGAGGTGGTCCCTCTGTGTGGACATGGAGGTGGTCCCTCTGAGTGGTGGACATGGAGGTGGTCCTCGGGGACCAGGACCCTCTGGTCCGGACCCCTCTGACGTCACTCGCGGCTCCAGATAAAAGCGGCGCGTGGCGGTCGCTGCGCGCGCACAAACGTCACGGACGCGGCGCGGACACTTCCCGGGATTGAACCGCGCGCTCCGCGGAAAGTGAGTGTTTGACTTTTATAATATTTTACAAACTCTGATCTATTTTCAACTTTTTAAATGTCGATCCGCTCGTTGTGTTTTTATTTGATCCACGCGCGTCACGCACGCGCTGATGACGTAAAGAGTTTAATCTGAGACTTTTACATTTTTAAACCTGTTATAAATCTATAAAAACATGTCATAAATGTAAATATAGATGTTTTATAACTGAGCAGAACTCTTCATCTTTGGACTCTGTGAAGTGTCAATATCAAGAGTTGAACCGAGGCTGTGACGTCAGCGTAACGCCCTTCTGGCGTTTGTGGCAGCCTCTGCCCCGGGGCGTTTGTGGCAGCCTCTGCCCCGGGGCGTTTGTGGCAGCCTCTGCCCCGGCGAGCACCAGACGGACACTGGAACTAAAACAGTTCCAGGAACTCTGACGGTTTGAGGTCGTGTGATGCCTCCTCTGGGCCTCCTCTGGGCCTCCTCTGGGCCTCCTCTGGGCCTGGGCCTCCTCTGGGCCTCCTGTGGGCCTCCTCTGGGCCTCCTCTGGGCCTGGGCCTCCTCTGGGCCTCCTCTGGGCCTGGGCCTCCTCTGGGCCTCCTCTGGGCCTGGGCCTCCTCTGGGCCTCCTGTGGGCCTCCTCTGGGCCTCCTCTGGGCCACATTAACAGCTGTTTAAACCGTTGTTTGTCCCGTTTCTCACATAAAGACTTTTGTGATCTTTATTGTCTCAGAATTCCTTCTTGGAAACTCGGCATTATTTGAAAACTGGAGTTAGACAAAGGGACATGTCTGAGCCGCTGAGCCGCCGCTGAGCCGTGCTAATGTTGCTAACGTCTACGCGGAGCTAATGGCGACAAAATTAGATTCACTCTCAAACATTGATTTATATCATTTACACATGTTCAGGGGCCTCGTTTATAAAGGAAAAGCAAAGGAGCCAAAATGGTCCAAAGCGGCGTTGAGGGTCTCAGAAGGTGGTCTGAGCTTAGAGAGACGACTTTATGTTCATAAACTGGACCTGGAGCTGTTTCCTTCTGTTCCAGGATGAAGTCTTCCTCGCTGCTGCTCCTCGTCTCCTTCGTCCTCGTCTCGTCTCCTGTCGCTCGTTCGTCCTCGGCTCCGCCCTCGCTCCTCTCTCTCCTGCACTCGCCGCTCGCCCTTCACCTGCTGCAGCTGCTGAACAAGAGGCAGGACGGGCCCCCCGGGGTGCGTCCTCCGGCCCCGGGACCAAACGATGCAGCGCCGGAGACGTTTAGAGGCACGAGAGACGGGCCACCGCTCTCCATAGACCTGACCTTCCACCTGCTGCGCAACATGATCCACATGGCCAAGCTGCAGGGCCAGAGGGAACAGGCCCTGCTCAACCGCCGGCTCCTGGACGAGGTCGGCAAGTGAACGCACCGCACGGTCCTGGGCCAGGTCTCTGCAAGTGAACGCACCGCACGGTCCTGGGCCAGGTCTCTGCAAGTGAACGCACCGCACGGTCCTGGGCCAGGTCTCTGCAAGTGAACGCACCGCACGGTCCTGGGCCAGGTCTCTGCAAGTGAACGCACCGCACGGTCCTGGGCCAGGTCTCTGCAAGTGAACGCACCGCACGGTCCTGGGCCAGGTCTCTGCAAGTGATTATATTATTTGTATTTATTTATTGTATTGTCTTCGAAAGATGAACTGAACAGACACTTTCAGTTCGAAGTTTGTTTTAATGATTCACTTTGATGATTGAATAAGAAACATAAATGTGGGATTTAAATAGTCAAGGACTAAACCAGGACTAAACCAGGACTAAACCAGGACCAGACCACCACACAGAAAGTTCAGGTATCAGTGCCAGGGATGTTAACCACTCTGCCACCTCTGACATTCATAATTGTATTTGTTGATGGTGTTTGTAACAGAACTGTTCAAACTGTGGCATGAAACGTCAACAGAAAATCTGAAAAACAAAAATACACTCTTTACATTTTGTAATAAAATGTTTAAACTAAAGTCTGTTTGGAATCGTTCTTTTCATGTGTTTCCTGCTCCACAAACACAACTCGTGATCATAAATCCTCCTGAAACCTTCTAATCCTGACCTCCATCTGTGTGTGTGTGTGTGTGAGGGGCGTGGCTAAAGCTAGTGTGTATGAGGGGCGTGGCTAAAGCTAGTGTGTGTGAGGGGCGTGGCTAAAGCTAGTGTGTGTGAGGGGCGTGGCTAAAGCTAGTGTGTGTGAGGGGCGTGGCTAAAGCTAGTGTGTGTGAGGGGCGTGGCTAAAGCTAGTGTGTGTGAGGGGCGTGGCTAAAGCTAGCGTGTGTGTGAGGGGCGTGGCTAAAGCTAGTGTGTGTGAGGGGCATGGCTAAAGCTAGCGTGTGTGTGAGGGGCGTGGCTAAAGCTAGTGTGTGTGAGGGGCGTGGCTAAAGCTAGCGTGTGTGAGGGGCGTGGCTAAAGCTAGCGTGTGTGTGAGGGGCGTGGCTAAAGCTAGCGTGTGTGTGTGAGGGGCGTGTCTAAAGCTAGTGTGTGTGTGTGTGAGGGGCGTGGCTAAAGCTAGTGTGTGTGAGGGGCGTGGCTAAAGCTAGTGTGTGTGAGGGGCGTGGCTAAAGCTAGCGTGTGTGAGGGGCGTGGCTAAAGCTAGCATGTGTGTGAGGGGCGTGGCTAAAGCTAGCGTGTGTGTGAGGGGCGTGTCTAAAGCTAGTGTGTGTGTGTGTGAGGGGCGTGGCTAAAGCTAGCGTGTGTGAGGGGCGTGGCTAAAGCTAGCGTGTGTGTGAGGGGCGTGGCTAAAGCTAGTGTGTGTGAGGGGCGTGGCTAAAGCTAGCGTGTGTGTGAGGGGCGTGGCTAAAGCTAGTGTGTGTGTGTGTGAGGGGCGTGGCTAAAGCTAGCGTGTGTGAGGGGCGTGGCTAAAGCTAGCGTGTGTGTGAGGGGCGTGGCTAAAGCTAGCGTGTGTGTGAGGGGCGTGTCTAAAGCTAGTGTGTGTGTGTGTGAGGGGCGTGGCTAAAGCTAGCGTGTGTGTGAGGGGCGTGGCTAAAGCTAGTGTGTGTGAGGGGCGTGGCTAAAGCTAGCGTGTGTGTGAGGGGCGTGGCTAAAGCTAGTGTGTGTGAGGGGCGTGGCTAAAGCTAGCGTGTGTGAGGGGCGTGGCTAAAGCTAGCGTGTGTGTGAGGGGCGTGGCTAAAGCTAGCGTGTGTGTGAGGGGCGTGTCTAAAGCTAGTGTGTGTGTGTGTGAGGGGCGTGGCTAAAGCTAGTGTGTGTGAGGCGCGTGGCTAAAGCTAGTGTGTGTGAGGGGCGTGGCTAAAGCTAGCGTGTGTGTGAGGGGCGTGGCTAAAGCTAGTGTGTGTGAGGGGCGTGGCTAAAGCTAGCGTGTGTGAGGGGCGTGGCTAAAGCTAGCATGTGTGTGAGGGGCGTGGCTAAAGCTAGCGTGTGTGTGAGGGGCGTGTCTAAAGCTAGTGTGTGTGTGTGTGAGGGGCGTGTCTAAAGCTAGTGTGTGTGTGTGTGAGGGGCGTGGCTAAAGCTAGCGTGTGTGAGGGGCGTGGCTAAAGCTAGCGTGTGTGTGAGGGGCGTGGCTAAAGCTAGCGTGTGTGTGAGGGGCGTGTCTAAAGCTAGTGTGTGTGTGTGTGAGGGGCGTGGCTAAAGCTAGCGTGTGTTTGAGGGGCGTGGCTAAAGCTAGTGTGTGTGTGAGGGGTGTGGCTAAAGCTAGCGTGTGTTTGAGGGGCGTGGCTAAAGCTAGTGTATGTGTGAGGGGTGTGGCTAAAGCTAGTGTGTGTGTGAGGGGCGTGGCTAAAGCTAGTGTGTGTGAGGGGCGCAGCTAAAGCTAGCGTGTGTGTGAGGGGCGTGGCTAAAGCTAGTGTGTGTGAGGGGCGTGGCTAAAGCTAGCTTGAACCTCTCTGTATGTCATGCTAATGCTAATGCTAACGTTAGACTCTTTATGACCTGGAAATATCAGATTGTGGCTCTTGACAAAGCGAGTGCCATAAACAGGAAACAGCTGTTGCTAACGCGCTTTGCTAGCTTTGTGTTGCTAACGCGCTTTGCTAGCTTTGTCTTGCTAACGCGCTTTGCTAGCTTTGTGTTGCTAACGTGCTTTGCTAGCTTTGTGTTGCTAACGTGCTATGCTAGCTTTGTGTTGCTAATGCTAACCATGTGTAAATGTTCCGTCGTGTAAAAGTCCTAAATGTTGCTCATGAAGTGTGAAGTTGAACCTTGGTCATGGACAGGTCAGCTCTGTGGAGAGGCGAGTCCAGACCTGACCGATGAGTTTAAAGGTGCAGCGTGACCTTTCTGCTCGTCTCTGTGTCGTTTGCCTGAAATGTTCCAGAATGAGACTTTAAACAGTCCATGTGTTTGATGATGTCATCGCCTCAGAGAAGATGAACTTTGTGTCACTTTTTGTTTCATCTTCTGGGATTTAATCCAGAGCCAAAGAAACAAGTCTGTAATGCAACAACAACAACAACAACAAGAACAACATAAACAAGGTCAAACATCTGACCTCTGACCCCTGACACGGTCCCAAACCCACATCCAGCTCCTGGTTCTGACCTCTGACCTCTGACCTCTGACCTCTGACCCCTGCTGCTCTGGAGTGTTTGGTCGGATGAAGTCAGTGAGTTTCATCATCTCCAGCTCAAAGTGACTCACTCTGGACACGAACTTTAGAACGTCTTTAGTAGAAAAAGCTTCAGTTGTAGTCATCTGGACTTTAGAACGTCTGTTACACAATGACTCAGACCAGGACCAGGACCAGGACCAGGACCAGGACCAGGACCAGGACCAAGTCTACATCAGGACCAACACGCCCACTGTAAATCATCTTGTTGAACCAGTTTCTCGTCTTTCTGCCGTTCATTAAAAATAGCCGTGAAAAGGTTTATGTAAAACGCCTGAACAAAACCAGGATTATTCCCAAAAGACGATCTTCACCATCAGATCAGGAAAATAAACCTCTGAAAACACGTGTGACTCTGGAGCTAAAAATATCACTGAATGAGGCTTTTGTGCGACGCCCAGGATCTTCTCCAGAACGACTCAAACCAGAGGAAAGATGCACTGTGGAACTTTTCACCTGCTCCCAACGAACAGACCAGCTCCTGGGTTTAAGATCAGATTGTCCTGGTTTAGTCCTGGTTTACACCTGGTTTAGACCTGGTTTAGACCTGGTTTAGACCTGGTTTAGGACCTGGTTTGGACCTGGTTTGGACCTTGTTTGGACCTGGTTTAGACCTGGTTTGGACCTAGTTTGGACCTGGTTTAGTCCTGGTTTAGTCCTGGTTTAGTCCTGGTTTAGACCTGGTTTGGACCTGGTTTGGACCTGGTTTAGACCTGGTTTAGACCTGGTTTGGACCTGGTTTGGACCAGGTTTAGAGCTGGTTTGGATCTGGTTTGGACCTGGTTTGGATCTGGTTTGGATCTGGTTTGGATCTGGTTTGGATCTGGTTGGACCTGGTTTGGACCTGGTTTAGTCCTGGTTTGGACCTGGTTTGGACCTGGTTTAGTCCTGGTTTAGTCCTGGTTTAGTCCTGGTTTAGTCCTGGTTTAGTCCTGGTTTGGACCTGGTTTAGTCCTGGTTTAGTCCTGGTTTAGTCCTGGTTTAGTCCTGGTTTAGTCCTGGTTTAGACCTGGTTTGCACCTGGTTTGGACCTGGTTTAGTCCTGATTTAGTTCTGGTTTAGTCCTGGTTTAGACCTGGTTTGGACCTGGTTTGGACCTGGTTTAGTCCTGGTTTAGACCTGGTTTGGACCTGGTTTGGACCTGGTTTGGACCTGGTTTGGACCTGGTTTAGTCCTGGTTTAGACCTGGTTTGGACCTGGTTTGGACCTGGTTTAGTCCTGGTTTGGACCTGGTTTGGACCTGGTTTAGACCTGGTTTAGTCCTGGTTTGGACCTGGTTTGGACCTGGTTTAGTCCTGGTTTGGACCTGGTTTGGACCTGGTTTGGACCTGGTTTGGACCTGGTTTAGTCCTGGTTTGGACCTGGTTTGGACCTGGTTTAGTCCTGGTTTAGTCCTGGTTTAGTCCTGGTTTAGACCTGGTTTGGACCTGGTTTAGTCCTGGTTTGGACCTGGTTTGGACCTGGTTTAGTCCTGGTTTGGACCTGGTTTGGACCTGGTTTAGTCCTGGTTTGGACCTGGTTTGGACCTGGTTTAGTCCTGGTTTAGTCCTGGTTTAGTCCTGGTTTAGTCCTGGTTTAGACCTGGTTTGGACCTGGTTTGGACCTGGTTTGGACCTGGTTTGGACCTGGTTTAGACCTGGTTTAGTCCTGGTTTGGACCTGGTTTGGACCTGGTTTAGTCCTGGTTTGGACCTGGTTTGGACCTGGTTTAGTCCTGGTTTAGACCTGGTTTGGACCTGGTTTGGACCTGGTTTAGACCTGGTTTGGACCTGGTTTAGACCTGGTTTAGTCCTGGTTTGGACCTGGTTTGGACCTGGTTTGGACCTGGTTTAGTCCTGGTTTGGACCTGGTTTGGACCTGGTTTAGACCTGGTTTAGTCCTGGTTTGGACCTGGTTTGGACCTGGTTTAGACCTGGTTTAGTCCTGGTTTGGACCTGGTTTGGACCTGGTTTAGTCCTGGTTTGGACCTGGTTTGGACCTGGTTTAGTCCTGGTTTAGACCTGGTTTGGACCTGGTTTAGTCCTGGTTTAGACCTGGTTTGGACCTGGTTTGGACCTGGTTTGGACCTGGTTTAGTCCTGGTTTAGACCTGGTTTGGACCTGGTTTAGTCCTGGTTTAGACCTGGTTTGGACCTGGTTTGGACCTGGTTTGGACCTGGTTTAGTCCTGGTTTAGACCTGGTTTGGACCTGGTTTGGACCTGGTTTGGACCTGGTTTAGTCCTGGTTTAGACCTGGTTTGGACCTGGTTTGGACCTGGTTTGGACCTGGTTTAGTCCTGGTTTAGACCTGGTTTGGACCTGGTTTGGACCTGGTTTGGACCTGGTTTAGTCCTGGTTTGGACCTGGTTTGGACCTGGTTTAGTCCTGGTTTAGACCTGGTTTGGACCTGGTTTGGACCTGGTTTGGACCTGGTTTGGACCTGGTTTAGTCCTGGTTTGGACCTGGTTTGGACCTGGTTTGGACCTGGTTTGGACCTAGTTTGGACCTGGTTTAGACCTGGTTTAGTCCTGGTTTGGACCTGGTTTGGACCTGGTTTGGACCTGGTTTAGTCCTGGTTTGGACCTGGTTTGGACCTGGTTTAGTCCTGGTTTAGACCTGGTTTGGACCTGGTTTGGACCTGGTTTAGACCTGGTTTGGACCTGGTTTAGACCTGGTTTAGTCCTGGTTTGGACCTGGTTTGGACCTGGTTTGGACCTGGTTTAGTCCTGGTTTGGACCTGGTTTGGACCTGGTTTAGACCTGGTTTAGTCCTGGTTTGGACCTGGTTTGGACCTGGTTTAGACCTGGTTTAGTCCTGGTTTGGACCTGGTTTGCACCTGGTTTGGACCTGGTTTGGACCTGGTTTGGACCTGGTTTAGTCCTGGTTTAGACCTGGTTTGGACCTGGTTTAGTCCTGGTTTAGACCTGGTTTGGACCTGGTTTGGACCTGGTTTGGACCTGGTTTGGATCTGGTTTGGATCTGGTTTGGATCTGGTTTGGATCTGGTTGGACCTGGTTTGGACCTGGTTTAGTCCTGGTTTAGTCCTGGTTTAGTCCTGGTTTAGTCCTGGTTTAGTCCTGGTTTAGTCCTGGTTTGGACCTGGTTTGGATCTGGTTTGGACCTGGTTTGCACCTGGTTTGGACCTGGTTTAGTCCTGATTTAGTTCTGGTTTAGTCCTGGTTTAGACCTGGTTTGGACCTGGTTTAGTCCTGGTTTAGCCCTGGTTTGGACCTGGTTTGGACCTGGTTTGGACCTGGTTTGGACCTGGTTTAGACCTGGTTTAGTCCTGGTTTGGACCTGGTTTGGACCTGGTTTAGTCCTGGTTTGGACCTGGTTTGGACCTGGTTTAGTCCTGGTTTAGACCTGGTTTGGACCTGGTTTGGACCTGGTTTAGACCTGGTTTGGACCTGGTTTAGACCTGGTTTAGTCCTGGTTTGGACCTGGTTTGGACCTGGTTTGGACCTGGTTTAGTCCTGGTTTGGACCTGGTTTGGACCTGGTTTAGACCTGGTTTAGTCCTGGTTTGGACCTGGTTTGGACCTGGTTTAGACCTGGTTTAGACCTGGTTTAGTCCTGGTTTGGACCTGGTTTGGACCTGGTTTAGTCCTGGTTTGGACCTGGTTTGGACCTGGTTTAGACCTGGTTTGGACCTGGTTTGGACCTGGTTTGGACCTGGTTTAGTCCTGGTTTGGACCTGGTTTGGACCTGGTTTAGTCCTGGTTTGGACCTGGTTTGGACCTGGTTTAGTCCTGGTTTAGACCTGGTTTGGACCTGGTTTGGACCTGGTTTGGACCTGGTTTAGTCCTGGTTTGGACCTGGTTTGGACCTGGTTTGGACCTGGTTTGGACCTAGTTTGGACCTGGTTTAGACCTGGTTTAGTCCTGGTTTGGACCTGGTTTGGACCTGGTTTGGACCTGGTTTGGACCTGGTTTGGACCTGGTTTGGACCTGGTTTAGTCCTGGTTTGGACCTGGTTTGGACCTGGTTTGGACCTGGTTTGGACCTAGTTTGGACCTGGTTTAGACCTGGTTTAGTCCTGGTTTGGACCTGGTTTGGACCTGGTTTGGACCTGGTTTAGTCCTGGTTTGGACCTGGTTTGGACCTGGTTTAGTCCTGGTTTAGACCTGGTTTGGACCTGGTTTGGACCTGGTTTAGACCTGGTTTGGACCTGGTTTAGACCTGGTTTAGTCCTGGTTTGGACCTGGTTTGGACCTGGTTTGGACCTGGTTTAGTCCTGGTTTGGACCTGGTTTGGACCTGGTTTAGACCTGGTTTAGTCCTGGTTTGGACCTGGTTTGGACCTGGTTTAGACCTGGTTTAGTCCTGGTTTGGACCTGGTTTGGACCTGGTTTAGTCCTGGTTTGGACCTGGTTTGGACCTGGTTTAGTCCTGGTTTAGACCTGGTTTGGACCTGGTTTAGTCCTGGTTTAGACCTGGTTTGGACCTGGTTTGGACCTGGTTTGGACCTGGTTTGGATCTGGTTTGGATCTGGTTTGGATCTGGTTTGGATCTGGTTGGACCTGGTTTGGACCTGGTTTAGTCCTGGTTTGGACCTGGTTTGGACCTGGTTTAGTCCTGGTTTAGTCCTGGTTTAGTCCTGGTTTAGTCCTGGTTTGGTCCTGGTTTGGACCTGGTTTGGATCTGGTTTGGACCTGGTTTGCACCTGGTTTGGACCTGGTTTAGTCCTGATTTAGTTCTGGTTTAGTCCTGGTTTAGACCTGGTTTGGACCTGGTTTGGACCTGGTTTAGTCCTGGTTTAGACCTGGTTTGGACCTGGTTTGGACCTGGTTTGGACCTGGTTTGGACCTGGTTTAGTCCTGGTTTAGACCTGGTTTGGACCTGGTTTGGACCTGGTTTAGTCCTGGTTTGGACCTGGTTTGGACCTGGTTTGGACCTGGTTTGGACCTGGTTTGGACCTGGTTTAGACCTGGTTTAGTCCTGGTTTGGACCTGGTTTGGACCTGGTTTGGACCTGGTTTAGTCCTGGTTTGGACCTGGTTTGGACCTGGTTTAGACCTGGTTTAGTCCTGGTTTGGACCTGGTTTGGACCTGGTTTAGTCCTGGTTTGGACCTGGTTTGGACCTGGTTTGGACCTGGTTTGGACCTGGTTTAGTCCTGGTTTGGACCTGGTTTGGACCTGGTTTAGTCCTGGTTTAGTCCTGGTTTAGTCCTGGTTTAGTCCTGGTTTAGACCTGGTTTGGACCTGGTTTAGTCCTGGTTTGGACCTGGTTTGGACCTGGTTTAGTCCTGGTTTGGACCTGGTTTGGACCTGGTTTAGTCCTGGTTTGGACCTGGTTTGGACCTGGTTTGGACCTGGTTTGGACCTGGTTTAGTCCTGGTTTGGACCTGGTTTGGACCTGGTTTAGTCCTGGTTTAGTCCTGGTTTGGACCTGGTTTGGACCTGGTTTAGTCCTGGTTTGGACCTGGTTTAGTCCTGGTTTGGACCTGGTTTGGACCTGGTTTAGTCCTGGTTTAGACCTGGTTTGGACCTGGTTTGGACCTGGTTTAGACCTGGTTTGGACCTGGTTTGGACCTGGTTTGGACCTGGTTTAGTCCTGGTTTAGACCTGGTTTGGACCTGGTTTAGTCCTGGTTTAGACCTGGTTTGGACCTGGTTTGGACCTGGTTTGGACCTGGTTTAGTCCTGGTTTAGACCTGGTTTAGTCCTGGTTTGGACCTGGTTTGGATCTGGTTTGGACCTGGTTTGCACCTGGTTTGGACCTGGTTTAGTCCTGATTTAGTTCTGGTTTAGTCCTGGTTTAGACCTGGTTTGGACCTGGTTTAGTCCTGGTTTAGCCCTGGTTTGGACCTGGTTTGGACCTGGTTTGGACCTGGTTTGGACCTGGTTTAGACCTGGTTTAGTCCTGGTTTGGACCTGGTTTGGACCTGGTTTAGTCCTGGTTTGGACCTGGTTTGGACCTGGTTTAGACCTGGTTTGGACCTGGTTTGGACCTGGTTTAGACCTGGTTTGGACCTGGTTTAGACCTGGTTTAGTCCTGGTTTGGACCTGGTTTGGACCTGGTTTGGACCTGGTTTAGTCCTGGTTTGGACCTGGTTTGGACCTGGTTTAGACCTGGTTTAGTCCTGGTTTGGACCTGGTTTGGACCTGGTTTAGACCTGGTTTAGACCTGGTTTAGTCCTGGTTTGGACCTGGTTTGGACCTGGTTTAGTCCTGGTTTGGACCTGGTTTGGACCTGGTTTAGACCTGGTTTGGACCTGGTTTGGACCTGGTTTAGTCCTGGTTTAGACCTGGTTTGGACCTGGTTTAGTCCTGGTTTAGACCTGGTTTGGACCTGGTTTGGACCTGGTTTGGACCTGGTTTAGTCCTGGTTTAGACCTGGTTTGGACCTGGTTTGGACCTGGTTTGGACCTGGTTTAGTCCTGGTTTAGACCTGGTTTGGACCTGGTTTGGACCTGGTTTGGACCTGGTTTAGTCCTGGTTTAGACCTGGTTTGGACCTGGTTTGGACCTGGTTTGGACCTGGTTTAGTCCTGGTTTGGACCTGGTTTGGACCTGGTTTAGTCCTGGTTTAGACCTGGTTTGGACCTGGTTTGGACCTGGTTTGGACCTGGTTTGGACCTGGTTTAGTCCTGGTTTGGACCTGGTTTGGACCTGGTTTGGACCTGGTTTGGACCTAGTTTGGACCTGGTTTAGACCTGGTTTAGTCCTGGTTTGGACCTGGTTTGGACCTGGTTTGGACCTGGTTTAGTCCTGGTTTGGACCTGGTTTGGACCTGGTTTAGTCCTGGTTTAGACCTGGTTTGGACCTGGTTTGGACCTGGTTTAGACCTGGTTTGGACCTGGTTTAGACCTGGTTTAGTCCTGGTTTGGACCTGGTTTGGACCTGGTTTGGACCTGGTTTAGACCTGGTTTAGTCCTGGTTTGGACCTGGTTTGGACCTGGTTTAGTCCTGGTTTGGACCTGGTTTGGACCTGGTTTAGTCCTGGTTTAGACCTGGTTTGGACCTGGTTTGGACCTGGTTTAGACCTGGTTTGGACCTGGTTTAGACCTGGTTTAGTCCTGGTTTGGACCTGGTTTGGACCTGGTTTGGACCTGGTTTAGTCCTGGTTTGGACCTGGTTTGGACCTGGTTTAGACCTGGTTTAGTCCTGGTTTGGACCTGGTTTGGACCTGGTTTAGACCTGGTTTAGTCCTGGTTTGGACCTGGTTTGGACCTGGTTTGGACCTGGTTTGGACCTGGTTTGGACCTGGTTTAGTCCTGGTTTGGACCTGGTTTGGACCTGGTTTGGACCTGGTTTGGACCTAGTTTGGACCTGGTTTAGACCTGGTTTAGTCCTGGTTTGGACCTGGTTTGGACCTGGTTTGGACCTGGTTTAGTCCTGGTTTGGACCTGGTTTGGACCTGGTTTAGTCCTGGTTTAGACCTGGTTTGGACCTGGTTTGGACCTGGTTTAGACCTGGTTTGGACCTGGTTTAGACCTGGTTTAGTCCTGGTTTGGACCTGGTTTGGACCTGGTTTGGACCTGGTTTAGTCCTGGTTTGGACCTGGTTTGGACCTGGTTTAGACCTGGTTTAGTCCTGGTTTGGACCTGGTTTGGACCTGGTTTAGACCTGGTTTAGTCCTGGTTTGGACCTGGTTTGGACCTGGTTTAGTCCTGGTTTGGACCTGGTTTGGACCTGGTTTAGTCCTGGTTTAGACCTGGTTTGGACCTGGTTTAGTCCTGGTTTAGACCTGGTTTGGACCTGGTTTGGACCTGGTTTGGACCTGGTTTGGATCTGGTTTGGATCTGGTTTGGATCTGGTTTGGATCTGGTTGGACCTGGTTTGGACCTGGTTTAGTCCTGGTTTGGACCTGGTTTGGACCTGGTTTAGTCCTGGTTTAGTCCTGGTTTAGTCCTGGTTTAGTCCTGGTTTGGTCCTGGTTTGGACCTGGTTTGGATCTGGTTTGGACCTGGTTTGCACCTGGTTTGGACCTGGTTTAGTCCTGATTTAGTTCTGGTTTAGTCCTGGTTTAGACCTGGTTTGGACCTGGTTTGGACCTGGTTTAGTCCTGGTTTAGACCTGGTTTGGACCTGGTTTGGACCTGGTTTGGACCTGGTTTGGACCTGGTTTAGTCCTGGTTTAGACCTGGTTTGGACCTGGTTTGGACCTGGTTTAGTCCTGGTTTGGACCTGGTTTGGACCTGGTTTGGACCTGGTTTGGACCTGGTTTGGACCTGGTTTAGACCTGGTTTAGTCCTGGTTTGGACCTGGTTTGGACCTGGTTTGGACCTGGTTTAGTCCTGGTTTGGACCTGGTTTGGACCTGGTTTAGACCTGGTTTAGTCCTGGTTTGGACCTGGTTTGGACCTGGTTTAGTCCTGGTTTGGACCTGGTTTGGACCTGGTTTGGACCTGGTTTGGACCTGGTTTAGTCCTGGTTTGGACCTGGTTTGGACCTGGTTTAGTCCTGGTTTAGTCCTGGTTTAGTCCTGGTTTAGACCTGGTTTGGACCTGGTTTAGTCCTGGTTTGGACCTGGTTTGGACCTGGTTTAGTCCTGGTTTGGACCTGGTTTGGACCTGGTTTAGTCCTGGTTTGGACCTGGTTTGGACCTGGTTTGGACCTGGTTTGGACCTGGTTTAGTCCTGGTTTGGACCTGGTTTGGACCTGGTTTAGTCCTGGTTTAGTCCTGGTTTGGACCTGGTTTGGACCTGGTTTAGTCCTGGTTTGGACCTGGTTTAGTCCTGGTTTGGACCTGGTTTGGACCTGGTTTAGTCCTGGTTTAGACCTGGTTTGGACCTGGTTTGGACCTGGTTTAGACCTGGTTTGGACCTGGTTTGGACCTGGTTTGGACCTGGTTTAGTCCTGGTTTAGACCTGGTTTGGACCTGGTTTAGTCCTGGTTTAGACCTGGTTTGGACCTGGTTTGGACCTGGTTTGGACCTGGTTTAGTCCTGGTTTAGACCTGGTTTAGTCCTGGTTTGGACCTGGTTTGGATCTGGTTTGGACCTGGTTTGCACCTGGTTTGGACCTGGTTTAGTCCTGATTTAGTTCTGGTTTAGTCCTGGTTTAGACCTGGTTTGGACCTGGTTTAGTCCTGGTTTAGCCCTGGTTTGGACCTGGTTTGGACCTGGTTTGGACCTGGTTTGGACCTGGTTTGGACCTGGTTTAGTCCTGGTTTAGACCTGGTTTGGACCTGGTTTGGACCTGGTTTAGACCTGGTTTGGACCTGGTTTAGACCTGGTTTAGTCCTGGTTTGGACCTGGTTTGGACCTGGTTTGGACCTGGTTTAGTCCTGGTTTGGACCTGGTTTGGACCTGGTTTAGACCTGGTTTAGTCCTGGTTTGGACCTGGTTTGGACCTGGTTTAGACCTGGTTTAGACCTGGTTTAGTCCTGGTTTGGACCTGGTTTGGACCTGGTTTAGTCCTGGTTTGGACCTGGTTTGGACCTGGTTTAGACCTGGTTTGGACCTGGTTTGGACCTGGTTTAGTCCTGGTTTAGACCTGGTTTGGACCTGGTTTAGTCCTGGTTTAGACCTGGTTTGGACCTGGTTTGGACCTGGTTTGGACCTGGTTTAGTCCTGGTTTAGACCTGGTTTGGACCTGGTTTGGACCTGGTTTGGACCTGGTTTAGTCCTGGTTTAGACCTGGTTTGGACCTGGTTTGGACCTGGTTTGGACCTGGTTTAGTCCTGGTTTAGACCTGGTTTGGACCTGGTTTGGACCTGGTTTGGACCTGGTTTAGTCCTGGTTTGGACCTTGTTTGGACCTGGTTTAGTCCTGGTTTAGACCTGGTTTGGACCTGGTTTGGACCTGGTTTGGACCTGGTTTGGACCTGGTTTAGTCCTGGTTTGGACCTGGTTTGGACCTGGTTTGGACCTGGTTTGGACCTAGTTTGGACCTGGTTTAGACCTGGTTTAGTCCTGGTTTGGACCTGGTTTGGACCTGGTTTGGACCTGGTTTAGTCCTGGTTTGGACCTGGTTTGGACCTGGTTTAGTCCTGGTTTAGACCTGGTTTGGACCTGGTTTGGACCTGGTTTAGACCTGGTTTGGACCTGGTTTAGACCTGGTTTAGTCCTGGTTTGGACCTGGTTTGGACCTGGTTTGGACCTGGTTTAGACCTGGTTTAGTCCTGGTTTGGACCTGGTTTGGACCTGGTTTAGTCCTGGTTTGGACCTGGTTTGGACCTGGTTTAGTCCTGGTTTAGACCTGGTTTGGACCTGGTTTGGACCTGGTTTAGACCTGGTTTGGACCTGGTTTAGACCTGGTTTAGTCCTGGTTTGGACCTGGTTTGGACCTGGTTTGGACCTGGTTTAGTCCTGGTTTGGACCTGGTTTGGACCTGGTTTAGACCTGGTTTAGTCCTGGTTTGGACCTGGTTTGGACCTGGTTTAGACCTGGTTTAGTCCTGGTTTGGACCTGGTTTGGACCTGGTTTAGTCCTGGTTTGGACCTGGTTTGGACCTGGTTTAGTCCTGGTTTAGACCTGGTTTGGACCTGGTTTAGTCCTGGTTTAGACCTGGTTTGGACCTGGTTTGGACCTGGTTTGGACCTGGTTTAGTCCTGGTTTAGACCTGGTTTGGACCTGGTTTAGTCCTGGTTTAGACCTGGTTTGGACCTGGTTTGGACCTGGTTTGGACCTGGTTTAGTCCTGGTTTGGACCTGGTTTGGACCTGGTTTGGACCTGGTTTAGTCCTGGTTTAGACCTGGTTTGGACCTGGTTTGGACCTGGTTTGGACCTGGTTTAGTCCTGGTTTAGACCTGGTTTGGACCTGGTTTGGACCTGGTTTGGACCTGGTTTAGTCCTGGTTTGGACCTGGTTTGGACCTGGTTTAGTCCTGGTTTAGACCTGGTTTGGACCTGGTTTGGACCTGGTTTGGACCTGGTTTGGACCTGGTTTAGTCCTGGTTTGGACCTGGTTTGGACCTGGTTTAGACCTGGTTTAGTCCTGGTTTGGACCTGGTTTGGACCTGGTTTAGACCTGGTTTAGTCCTGGTTTGGACCTGGTTTGCACCTGGTTTGGACCTGGTTTGGACCTGGTTTGGACCTGGTTTAGTCCTGGTTTAGACCTGGTTTGGACCTGGTTTAGTCCTGGTTTAGACCTGGTTTGGACCTGGTTTGGACCTGGTTTGGACCTGGTTTGGATCTGGTTTGGATCTGGTTTGGATCTGGTTTGGATCTGGTTGGACCTGGTTTGGACCTGGTTTAGTCCTGGTTTAGTCCTGGTTTAGTCCTGGTTTAGTCCTGGTTTAGTCCTGGTTTAGTCCTGGTTTGGATCTGGTTTGGACCTGGTTTGCACCTGGTTTGGACCTGGTTTAGTCCTGATTTAGTTCTGGTTTAGTCCTGGTTTAGACCTGGTTTGGACCTGGTTTAGTCCTGGTTTAGCCCTGGTTTGGACCTGGTTTGGACCTGGTTTGGACCTGGTTTGGACCTGGTTTAGACCTGGTTTAGTCCTGGTTTGGACCTGGTTTGGACCTGGTTTAGTCCTGGTTTGGACCTGGTTTGGACCTGGTTTAGTCCTGGTTTAGACCTGGTTTGGACCTGGTTTGGACCTGGTTTAGACCTGGTTTGGACCTGGTTTAGACCTGGTTTAGTCCTGGTTTGGACCTGGTTTGGACCTGGTTTGGACCTGGTTTAGTCCTGGTTTGGACCTGGTTTGGACCTGGTTTAGACCTGGTTTAGTCCTGGTTTGGACCTGGTTTGGACCTGGTTTAGACCTGGTTTAGACCTGGTTTAGTCCTGGTTTGGACCTGGTTTGGACCTGGTTTAGTCCTGGTTTGGACCTGGTTTGGACCTGGTTTAGACCTGGTTTGGACCTGGTTTGGACCTGGTTTAGTCCTGGTTTAGACCTGGTTTGGACCTGGTTTAGTCCTGGTTTAGACCTGGTTTGGACCTGGTTTGGACCTGGTTTGGACCTGGTTTAGTCCTGGTTTAGACCTGGTTTGGACCTGGTTTGGACCTGGTTTGGACCTGGTTTAGTCCTGGTTTAGACCTGGTTTGGACCTGGTTTGGACCTGGTTTGGACCTGGTTTAGTCCTGGTTTAGACCTGGTTTGGACCTGGTTTGGACCTGGTTTGGACCTGGTTTAGTCCTGGTTTGGACCTGGTTTGGACCTGGTTTGGACCTGGTTTGGACCTGGTTTAGTCCTGGTTTGGACCTGGTTTGGACCTGGTTTGGACCTGGTTTGGACCTAGTTTGGACCTGGTTTAGACCTGGTTTAGTCCTGGTTTGGACCTAGTTTGGACCTGGTTTAGACCTGGTTTAGTCCTGGTTTGGACCTGGTTTGGACCTGGTTTAGTCCTGGTTTAGACCTGGTTTGGACCTGGTTTGGACCTGGTTTAGACCTGGTTTGGACCTGGTTTAGACCTGGTTTAGTCCTGGTTTGGACCTGGTTTGGACCTGGTTTGGACCTGGTTTAGTCCTGGTTTGGACCTGGTTTGGACCTGGTTTAGACCTGGTTTAGTCCTGGTTTGGACCTAGTTTGGACCTGGTTTAGACCTGGTTTAGTCCTGGTTTGGACCTGGTTTGGACCTGGTTTGGACCTGGTTTAGTCCTGGTTTGGACCTGGTTTGGACCTGGTTTAGTCCTGGTTTAGACCTGGTTTGGACCTGGTTTGGACCTGGTTTAGACCTGGTTTGGACCTGGTTTAGACCTGGTTTAGTCCTGGTTTGGACCTGGTTTGGACCTGGTTTGGACCTGGTTTAGTCCTGGTTTGGACCTGGTTTGGACCTGGTTTAGACCTGGTTTAGTCCTGGTTTGGACCTGGTTTGGACCTGGTTTAGACCTGGTTTAGTCCTGGTTTGGACCTGGTTTGGACCTGGTTTAGTCCTGGTTTGGACCTGGTTTGGACCTGGTTTAGTCCTGGTTTAGACCTGGTTTGGACCTGGTTTAGTCCTGGTTTAGACCTGGTTTGGACCTGGTTTGGACCTGGTTTGGACCTGGTTTGGATCTGGTTTGGATCTGGTTTGGATCTGGTTTGGATCTGGTTGGACCTGGTTTGGACCTGGTTTAGTCCTGGTTTGGACCTGGTTTGGACCTGGTTTAGTCCTGGTTTAGTCCTGGTTTAGTCCTGGTTTAGTCCTGGTTTGGTCCTGGTTTGGACCTGGTTTGGATCTGGTTTGGACCTGGTTTGCACCTGGTTTGGACCTGGTTTAGTCCTGATTTAGTTCTGGTTTAGTCCTGGTTTAGACCTGGTTTGGACCTGGTTTGGACCTGGTTTAGTCCTGGTTTAGACCTGGTTTGGACCTGGTTTGGACCTGGTTTGGACCTGGTTTGGACCTGGTTTAGTCCTGGTTTAGACCTGGTTTGGACCTGGTTTGGACCTGGTTTAGTCCTGGTTTGGACCTGGTTTGGACCTGGTTTGGACCTGGTTTGGACCTGGTTTGGACCTGGTTTAGACCTGGTTTAGTCCTGGTTTGGACCTGGTTTGGACCTGGTTTGGACCTGGTTTAGTCCTGGTTTGGACCTGGTTTGGACCTGGTTTAGACCTGGTTTAGTCCTGGTTTGGACCTGGTTTGGACCTGGTTTAGTCCTGGTTTGGACCTGGTTTGGACCTGGTTTGGACCTGGTTTGGACCTGGTTTAGTCCTGGTTTGGACCTGGTTTGGACCTGGTTTAGTCCTGGTTTAGTCCTGGTTTAGTCCTGGTTTAGTCCTGGTTTAGACCTGGTTTGGACCTGGTTTAGTCCTGGTTTGGACCTGGTTTGGACCTGGTTTAGTCCTGGTTTGGACCTGGTTTGGACCTGGTTTAGTCCTGGTTTGGACCTGGTTTGGACCTGGTTTGGACCTGGTTTGGACCTGGTTTAGTCCTGGTTTGGACCTGGTTTGGACCTGGTTTAGTCCTGGTTTAGTCCTGGTTTGGACCTGGTTTGGACCTGGTTTAGTCCTGGTTTGGACCTGGTTTAGTCCTGGTTTGGACCTGGTTTGGACCTGGTTTAGTCCTGGTTTAGACCTGGTTTGGACCTGGTTTGGACCTGGTTTAGACCTGGTTTGGACCTGGTTTGGACCTGGTTTGGACCTGGTTTAGTCCTGGTTTAGACCTGGTTTGGACCTGGTTTAGTCCTGGTTTAGACCTGGTTTGGACCTGGTTTGGACCTGGTTTGGACCTGGTTTAGTCCTGGTTTAGACCTGGTTTAGTCCTGGTTTGGACCTGGTTTGGATCTGGTTTGGACCTGGTTTGCACCTGGTTTGGACCTGGTTTAGTCCTGATTTAGTTCTGGTTTAGTCCTGGTTTAGACCTGGTTTGGACCTGGTTTAGTCCTGGTTTAGCCCTGGTTTGGACCTGGTTTGGACCTGGTTTGGACCTGGTTTGGACCTGGTTTAGACCTGGTTTAGTCCTGGTTTGGACCTGGTTTGGACCTGGTTTAGACCTGGTTTAGTCCTGGTTTGGACCTGGTTTGGACCTGGTTTAGACCTGGTTTAGACCTGGTTTAGTCCTGGTTTGGACCTGGTTTGGACCTGGTTTAGTCCTGGTTTGGACCTGGTTTGGACCTGGTTTAGACCTGGTTTGGACCTGGTTTGGACCTGGTTTAGTCCTGGTTTAGACCTGGTTTGGACCTGGTTTAGTCCTGGTTTAGACCTGGTTTGGACCTGGTTTGGACCTGGTTTGGACCTGGTTTAGTCCTGGTTTAGACCTGGTTTGGACCTGGTTTGGACCTGGTTTGGACCTGGTTTAGTCCTGGTTTAGACCTGGTTTGGACCTGGTTTGGACCTGGTTTGGACCTGGTTTAGTCCTGGTTTAGACCTGGTTTGGACCTGGTTTGGACCTGGTTTGGACCTGGTTTAGTCCTGGTTTGGACCTGGTTTGGACCTGGTTTGGACCTGGTTTGGACCTAGTTTGGACCTGGTTTAGACCTGGTTTAGTCCTGGTTTGGACCTGGTTTGGACCTGGTTTGGACCTGGTTTAGTCCTGGTTTGGACCTGGTTTGGACCTGGTTTAGTCCTGGTTTAGACCTGGTTTGGACCTGGTTTGGACCTGGTTTAGACCTGGTTTGGACCTGGTTTAGACCTGGTTTAGTCCTGGTTTGGACCTGGTTTGGACCTGGTTTGGACCTGGTTTAGTCCTGGTTTGGACCTGGTTTGGACCTGGTTTAGACCTGGTTTAGTCCTGGTTTGGACCTGGTTTGGACCTGGTTTAGACCTGGTTTAGTCCTGGTTTGGACCTGGTTTGGACCTGGTTTAGTCCTGGTTTGGACCTGGTTTGGACCTGGTTTAGTCCTGGTTTAGACCTGGTTTGGACCTGGTTTAGTCCTTGTTTAGACCTGGTTTGGACCTGGTTTGGACCTGGTTTGGACCTGGTTTGGATCTGGTTTGGATCTGGTTTGGATCTGGTTTGGATCTGGTTGGACCTGGTTTGGACCTGGTTTAGTCCTGGTTTGGACCTGGTTTGGACCTGGTTTAGTCCTGGTTTAGTCCTGGTTTAGTCCTGGTTTAGTCCTGGTTTAGTCCTGGTTTGGTCCTGGTTTGGACCTGGTTTGGATCTGGTTTAGACCTGGTTTGGACCTGGTTTGGACCTGGTTTAGTCCTGGTTTAGACCTGGTTTGGACCTGGTTTGGACCTGGTTTGGACCTGGTTTGGACCTGGTTTAGTCCTGGTTTAGACCTGGTTTGGACCTGGTTTGGACCTGGTTTAGTCCTGGTTTGGACCTGGTTTGGACCTGGTTTGGACCTGGTTTGGACCTGGTTTAGACCTGGTTTAGTCCTGGTTTGGACCTGGTTTGGACCTGGTTTGGACCTGGTTTAGTCCTGGTTTGGACCTGGTTTGGACCTGGTTTAGACCTGGTTTAGTCCTGGTTTGGACCTGGTTTGGACCTGGTTTAGTCCTGGTTTGGACCTGGTTTGGACCTGGTTTGGACCTGGTTTGGACCTGGTTTAGTCCTGGTTTGGACCTGGTTTGGACCTGGTTTAGTCCTGGTTTAGTCCTGGTTTAGTCCTGGTTTAGTCCTGGTTTAGACCTGGTTTGGACCTGGTTTAGTCCTGGTTTGGACCTGGTTTGGACCTGGTTTAGTCCTGGTTTAGACCTGGTTTGGACCTGGTTTGGACCTGGTTTAGACCTGGTTTGGACCTGGTTTGGACCTGGTTTGGACCTGGTTTAGTCCTGGTTTAGACCTGGTTTGGACCTGGTTTAGTCCTGGTTTAGACCTGGTTTGGACCTGGTTTGGACCTGGTTTGGACCTGGTTTAGTCCTGGTTTAGACCTGGTTTGGACCTGGTTTAGTCCTGGTTTAGACCTGGTTTGGACCTGGTTTGGACCTGGTTTGGACCTGGTTTAGTCCTGGTTTAGACCTGGTTTGGACCTGGTTTGGACCTGGTTTGGACCTGGTTTAGTCCTGGTTTAGACCTGGTTTGGACCTGGTTTGGACCTGGTTTGGACCTGGTTTAGTCCTGGTTTAGACCTGGTTTGGACCTGGTTTGGACCTGGTTTGGACCTGGTTTAGTCCTGGTTTGGACCTGGTTTGGACCTGGTTTAGTCCTGGTTTAGACCTGGTTTGGACCTGGTTTGGACCTGGTTTGGACCTGGTTTGGACCTGGTTTAGTCCTGGTTTGGACCTGGTTTGGACCTGGTTTGGACCTGGTTTGGACCTAGTTTGGACCTGGTTTAGACCTGGTTTAGTCCTGGTTTGGACCTGGTTTGGACCTGGTTTGGACCTGGTTTAGTCCTGGTTTGGACCTGGTTTGGACCTGGTTTAGTCCTGGTTTAGACCTGGTTTGGACCTGGTTTGGACCTGGTTTAGACCTGGTTTGGACCTGGTTTAGACCTGGTTTAGTCCTGGTTTGGACCTGGTTTGGACCTGGTTTGGACCTGGTTTAGTCCTGGTTTGGACCTGGTTTGGACCTGGTTTAGACCTGGTTTAGTCCCTGTTTGGACCTGGTTTGGACCTGGTTTAGACCTGGTTTAGTCCTGGTTTGGACCTGGTTTGGACCTGGTTTGGACCTGGTTTGGACCTGGTTTGGACCTGGTTTAGTCCTGGTTTAGACCTGGTTTGGACCTGGTTTAGTCCTGGTTTAGACCTGGTTTGGACCTGGTTTGGACCTGGTTTAGTCCTGGTTTAGTCCTGGTTTAGTCCTGGTTTAGTCCTGGTTTAGTCCTGGTTTGGACCTGGTTTGCACCTGGTTTGGACCTGGTTTAGTCCTGATTTAGTTCTGGTTTAGTCCTGGTTTAGACCTGGTTTGGACCTGGTTTAGTCCTGGTTTAGCCCTGGTTTGGACCTGGTTTGGACCTGGTTTGGACCTGGTTTGGACCTGGTTTAGACCTGGTTTAGTCCTGGTTTGGACCTGGTTTGGACCTGGTTTAGTCCTGGTTTGGACCTGGTTTGGACCTGGTTTAGTCCTGGTTTAGACCTGGTTTGGACCTGGTTTGGACCTGGTTTAGACCTGGTTTGGACCTGGTTTAGACCTGGTTTAGTCCTGGTTTGGACCTGGTTTGGACCTGGTTTGGACCTGGTTTAGTCCTGGTTTGGACCTGGTTTGGACCTGGTTTAGACCTGGTTTAGTCCTGGTTTGGACCTGGTTTGGACCTGGTTTAGACCTGGTTTAGACCTGGTTTAGTCCTGGTTTGGACCTGGTTTGGACCTGGTTTAGTCCTGGTTTGGACCTGGTTTGGACCTGGTTTAGACCTGGTTTGGACCTGGTTTGGACCTGGTTTAGTCCTGGTTTAGACCTGGTTTGGACCTGGTTTAGTCCTGGTTTAGACCTGGTTTGGACCTGGTTTGGACCTGGTTTGGACCTGGTTTAGTCCTGGTTTAGACCTGGTTTGGACCTGGTTTGGACCTGGTTTGGACCTGGTTTAGTCCTGGTTTAGACCTGGTTTGGACCTGGTTTGGACCTGGTTTGGACCTGGTTTAGTCCTGGTTTAGACCTGGTTTGGACCTGGTTTGGACCTGGTTTGGACCTGGTTTAGTCCTGGTTTGGACCTGGTTTGGACCTGGTTTAGTCCTGGTTTAGACCTGGTTTGGACCTGGTTTGGACCTGGTTTGGACCTGGTTTGGACCTGGTTTGGACCTGGTTTAGTCCTGGTTTGGACCTGGTTTGGACCTGGTTTGGACCTGGTTTGGACCTAGTTTGGACCTGGTTTAGACCTGGTTTAGTCCTGGTTTGGACCTGGTTTGGACCTGGTTTGGACCTGGTTTAGTCCTGGTTTGGACCTGGTTTGGACCTGGTTTAGACCTGGTTTAGTCCTGGTTTGGACCTGGTTTGGACCTGGTTTAGTCCTGGTTTGGACCTGGTTTGGACCTGGTTTGGACCTGGTTTGGACCTGGTTTAGTCCTGGTTTGGACCTGGTTTGGACCTGGTTTAGTCCTGGTTTAGTCCTGGTTTAGTCCTGGTTTAGTCCTGGTTTAGACCTGGTTTGGACCTGGTTTAGTCCTGGTTTGGACCTGGTTTGGACCTGGTTTAGTCCTGGTTTGGACCTGGTTTGGACCTGGTTTAGTCCTGGTTTGGACCTGGTTTGGACCTGGTTTGGACCTGGTTTGGACCTGGTTTAGTCCTGGTTTGGACCTGGTTTGGACCTGGTTTAGTCCTGGTTTAGTCCTGGTTTGGACCTGGTTTGGACCTGGTTTAGTCCTGGTTTGGACCTGGTTTAGTCCTGGTTTGGACCTGGTTTGGACCTGGTTTTGTCCTGGTTTAGACCTGGTTTGGACCTGGTTTGGACCTGGTTTAGACCTGGTTTGGACCTGGTTTGGACCTGGTTTGGACCTGGTTTAGTCCTGGTTTAGACCTGGTTTGGACCTGGTTTAGTCCTGGTTTAGACCTGGTTTGGACCTGGTTTGGACCTGGTTTGGACCTGGTTTAGTCCTGGTTTAGACCTGGTTTGGACCTGGTTTAGTCCTGGTTTAGACCTGGTTTGGACCTGGTTTGGACCTGGTTTGGACCTGGTTTAGTCCTGGTTTAGACCTGGTTTGGACCTGGTTTGGACCTGGTTTGGACCTGGTTTAGTCCTGGTTTAGACCTGGTTTGGACCTGGTTTGGACCTGGTTTGGACCTGGTTTAGTCCTGGTTTAGACCTGGTTTGGACCTGGTTTGGACCTGGTTTGGACCTGGTTTAGTCCTGGTTTGGACCTGGTTTGGACCTGGTTTAGTCCTGGTTTAGACCTGGTTTGGACCTGGTTTGGACCTGGTTTGGACCTGGTTTGGACCTAGTTTGGACCTGGTTTAGACCTGGTTTAGTCCTGGTTTGGACCTGGTTTGGACCTGGTTTGGACCTGGTTTAGTCCTGGTTTGGACCTGGTTTGGACCTGGTTTAGTCCTGGTTTAGACCTGGTTTGGACCTGGTTTGGACCTGGTTTAGACCTGGTTTGGACCTGGTTTAGACCTGGTTTAGTCCTGGTTTGGACCTGGTTTGGACCTGGTTTGGACCTGGTTTAGTCCCTGTTTGGACCTGGTTTGGACCTGGTTTAGACCTGGTTTAGTCCTGGTTTGGACCTGGTTTGGACCTGGTTTGGACCTGGTTTGGACCTGGTTTGGACCTGGTTTAGTCCTGGTTTAGACCTGGTTTGGACCTGGTTTAGTCCTGGTTTAGACCTGGTTTGGACCTGGTTTGGACCTGGTTTGGACCTGGTTTGGATCTGGTTTGGATCTGGTTTGGATCTGGTTTGGATCTGGTTGGACCTGGTTTGGACCTGGTTTAGTCCTGGTTTGGACCTGGTTTGGACCTGGTTTAGTCCTGGTTTAGTCCTGGTTTAGTCCTGGTTTAGTCCTGGTTTAGTCCTGGTTTGGACCTGGTTTGGACCTGGTTTGGACCTGGTTTGGACCTGGTTTAGACCTGGTTTAGTCCTGGTTTGGACCTGGTTTGGACCTGGTTTAGTCCTGGTTTGGACCTGGTTTGGACCTGGTTTAGTCCTGGTTTAGACCTGGTTTGGACCTGGTTTGGACCTGGTTTGGACCTGGTTTGGACCTGGTTTGGACCTGGTTTAGTCCTGGTTTGGACCTGGTTTGGACCTGGTTTAGACCTGGTTTAGTCCTGGTTTGGACCTGGTTTGGACCTGGTTTAGACCTGGTTTAGACCTGGTTTAGTCCTGGTTTGGACCTGGTTTGGACCTGGTTTAGTCCTGGTTTGGACCTGGTTTGGACCTGGTTTAGTCCTGGTTTAGACCTGGTTTGGACCTGGTTTAGTCCTGGTTTAGACCTGGTTTGGACCTGGTTTGGACCTGGTTTGGACCTGGTTTAGTCCTGGTTTAGACCTGGTTTGGACCTGGTTTAGTCCTGGTTTAGACCTGGTTTGGACCTGGTTTGGACCTGGTTTGGACCTGGTTTAGTCCTGGTTTAGACCTGGTTTGGACCTGGTTTGGACCTGGTTTGGACCTGGTTTAGTCCTGGTTTAGACCTGGTTTGGACCTGGTTTGGACCTGGTTTGGACCTGGTTTAGTCCTCGTTTAGACCTGGTTTGGACCTGGTTTGGACCTGGTTTGGACCTGGTTTAGTCCTGGTTTGGACCTGGTTTGGACCTGGTTTAGTCCTGGTTTGGACCTGGTTTGGACCTGGTTTAGTCCTGGTTTAGTCCTGGTTTAGTCCTGGTTTAGTCCTGGTTTGGACCTGGTTTGGATCTGGTTTGGACCTGGTTTGCACCTGGTTTGGACCTGGTTTAGTCCTGATTTAGTTCTGGTTTAGTCCTGGTTTAGACCTGGTTTGGACCTGGTTTAGTCCTGGTTTAGCCCTGGTTTGGACCTGGTTTGGACCTGGTTTGGACCTGGTTTGGACCTGGTTTAGACCTGGTTTAGTCCTGGTTTGGACCTGGTTTGGACCTGGTTTAGTCCTGGTTTGGACCTGGTTTGGACCTGGTTTAGTCCTGGTTTAGACCTGGTTTGGACCTGGTTTGGACCTGGTTTAGACCTGTTTTGGACCTGGTTTAGACCTGGTTTAGTCCTGGTTTGGACCTGGTTTGGACCTGGTTTGGACCTGGTTTAGTCCTGGTTTGGACCTGGTTTGGACCTGGTTTAGACCTGGTTTAGTCCTGGTTTGGACCTGGTTTGGACCTGGTTTAGACCTGGTTAAGACCTGGTTTAGTCCTGGTTTGGACCTGGTTTGGACCTGGTTTAGTCCAAGTTTGGACCTGGTTTGGACCTGGTTTAGTCCTGGTTTAGACCTGGTTTGGACCTGGTTTAGTCCTGGTTTAGACCTGGTTTGGACCTGGTTTGGACCTGGTTTGGACCTGGTTTAGTCCTGGTTTAGACCTGGTTTGGACCTGGTTTGGACCTGGTTTGGACCTGGTTGAGTCCTGGTTTAGACCTGGTTTGGACCTGGTTTGGACCTGGTTTGGACCTGGTTTAGTCCTGGTTTAGACCTGGTTTGGACCTGGTTTGGACCTGGTTTAGTCCTGGTTTAGACCTGGTTTGGACCTGGTTTGGACCTGGTTTGGACCTGGTTTAGTCCTGGTTTGGACCTGGTTTGGACCTGGTTTAGTCCTGGTTTAGACCTGGTTTGGACCTGGTTTGGACCTGGTTTGGACCTGGTTTGGACCTGGTTTGGACCTGGTTTAGTCCTGGTTTGGACCTGGTTTGGACCTGGTTTGGACCTGGTTTGGACCTAGTTTGGACCTGGTTTAGACCTGGTTTAGTCCTGGTTTGGACCTGGTTTGGACCTGGTTTGGACCTGGTTTAGTCCTGGTTTGGACCTGGTTTGGACCTGGTTTAGTCCTGGTTTAGACCTGGTTTGGACCTGGTTTGGACCTGGTTTAGACCTGGTTTGGACCTGGTTTAGACCTGGTTTAGTCCTGGTTTGGACCTGGTTTGGACCTGGTTTGGACCTGGTTTAGTCCTGGTTTGGACCTGGTTTGGACCTGGTTTAGACCTGGTTTAGTCCTGGTTTGGACCTGGTTTGGACCTGGTTTAGACCTGGTTTAGTCCTGGTTTGGACCTGGTTTGGACCTGGTTTAGTCCTGGTTTGGACCTGGTTTGGACCTGGTTTAGTCCTGGTTTAGACCTGGTTTGGACCTGGTTTAGTCCTGGTTTAGACCTGGTTTGGACCTGGTTTGGACCTGGTTTGGACCTGGTTTGGATCTGGTTTGGATCTGGTTTGGATCTGGTTTGGATCTGGTTGGACCTGGTTTGGACCTGGTTTAGTCCTGGTTTGGACCTGGTTTGGACCTGGTTTAGTCCTGGTTTAGTCCTGGTTTAGTCCTGGTTTAGTCCTGGTTTAGTCCTGGTTTAGTCCTGGTTTGGACCTGGTTTGGATCTGGTTTGGACCTGGTTTGCACCTGGTTGGACCTGGTTTAGTCCTGATTTAGTTCTGGTTTAGTCCTGGTTTAGACCTGGTTTGGACCTGGTTTGGACCTGGTTTAGTCCTGGTTTAGACCTGGTTTGGACCTGGTTTGGACCTGGTTTGGACCTGGTTTGGACCTGGTTTAGTCCTGGTTTAGACCTGGTTTGGACCTGGTTTGGACCTGGTTTAGTCCTGGTTTGGACCTGGTTTGGACCTGGTTTGGACCTGGTTTGGACCTGGTTTGGACCTGGTTTAGACCTGGTTTAGTCCTGGTTTGGACCTGGTTTGGACCTGGTTTGGACCTGGTTTAGTCCTGGTTTGGACCTGGTTTGGACCTGGTTTAGACCTGGTTTAGTCCTGGTTTGGACCTGGTTTGGACCTGGTTTAGTCCTGGTTTGGACCTGGTTTGGACCTGGTTTGGACCTGGTTTGGACCTGGTTTAGTCCTGGTTTGGACCTGGTTTGGACCTGGTTTAGTCCTGGTTTAGTCCTGGTTTAGTCCTGGTTTAGTCCTGGTTTAGTCCTGGTTTAGACCTGGTTTGGACCTGGTTTAGTCCTGGTTTGGACCTGGTTTGGACCTGGTTTAGTCCTGGTTTGGACCTGGTTTGGACCTGGTTTAGTCCTTGTTTGGACCTGGTTTGGACCTGGTTTGGACCTGGTTTGGACCTGGTTTAGTCCTGGTTTGGACCTGGTTTGGACCTGGTTTAGTCCTGGTTTAGTCCTGGTTTGGACCTGGTTTGGACCTGGTTTAGTCCTGGTTTGGACCTGGTTTAGTCCTGGTTTGGACCTGGTTTGGACCTGGTTTAGTCCTGGTTTAGGCCTGGTTTGGACCTGGTTTGGACCTGGTTTAGACCTGGTTTGGACCTGGTTTGGACCTGGTTTGGACCTGGTTTAGTCCTGGTTTAGACCTGGTTTGGACCTGGTTTAGTCCTGGTTTAGACCTGGTTTGGACCTGGTTTAGTCCTGGTTTGGACCTGGTTTGGACCTGGTTTAGACCTGGTTTAGTCCTGGTTTGGACCTGGTTTGGACCTGGTTTAGTCCTGGTTTGGACCTGGTTTGGACCTGGTTTAGTCCTGGTTTAGACCTGGTTTGGACCTGGTTTAGTCCTGGTTTAGACCTGGTTTGGACCTGGTTTGGACCTGGTTTGGACCTGGTTTGGATCTGGTTTGGATCTGGTTTGGATCTGGTTTGGATCTGGTTGGACCTGGTTTGGACCTGGTTTAGTCCTGGTTTGGACCTGGTTTGGACCTGGTTTAGTCCTGGTTTAGTCCTGGTTTAGTCCTGGTTTAGTCCTGGTTTAGTCCTGGTTTAGTCCTGGTTTGGACCTGGTTTGGATCTGGTTTGGACCTGGTTTGCACCTGGTTTGGACCTGGTTTAGTCCTGATTTAGTTCTGGTTTAGTCCTGGTTTAGACCTGGTTTGGACCTGGTTTGGACCTGGTTTGGACCTGGTTTAGTCCTGGTTTAGACCTGGTTTGGACCTGGTTTGGACCTGGTTTGGACCTGGTTTGGACCTGGTTTAGTCCTGGTTTAGACCTGGTTTGGACCTGGTTTGGACCTGGTTTAGTCCTGGTTTGGACCTGGTTTGGACCTGGTTCTGACCTGGTTTGGACCTGGTTTGGACCTGGTTTAGACCTGGTTTAGTCCTGGTTTGGACCTGGTTTGGACCTGGTTTGGACCTGGTTTAGTCCTGGTTTGGACCTGGTTTGGACCTGGTTTAGACCTGGTTTAGTCCTGGTTTGGACCTGGTTTGGACCTGGTTTAGTCCTGGTTTGGACCTGGTTTGGACCTGGTTTGGACCTGGTTTGGACCTGGTTTAGTCCTGGTTTGGACCTGGTTTGGACCTGGTTTAGTCCTGGTTTAGTCCTGGTTTAGTCCTGGTTTAGACCTGGTTTGGACCTGGTTTAGTCCTGGTTTGGACCTGGTTTGGACCTGGTTTAGTCCTGGTTTGGACCTGGTTTGGACCTGGTTTAGTCCTGGTTTGGACCTGGTTTGGACCTGGTTTGGACCTGGTTTGGACCTGGTTTAGTCCTGGTTTGGACCTGGTTTGGACCTGGTTTAGTCCTGGTTTAGTCCTGGTTTGGACCTGGTTTGGACCTGGTTTAGTCCTGGTTTGGACCTGGTTTGGACCTGGTTTAGTCCTGGTTTAGACCTGGTTTGGACCTGGTTTGGACCTGGTTTAGACCTGGTTTGGACCTGGTTTGGACCTGGTTTGGACCTGGTTTAGTCCTGGTTTAGACCTGGTTTGGACCTGGTTTAGTCCTGGTTTAGACCTGGTTTGGACCTGGTTTGGACCTGGTTTAGTCCTGGTTTAGACCTGGTTTGGACCTGGTTTGGACCTGGTTTGGACCTGGTTTGGACCTGGTTTAGACCTGGTTTAGTCCTGGTTTGGACCTGGTTTGGACCTGGTTTGGACCTGGTTTAGTCCTGGTTTGGACCTGGTTTGGACCTGGTTTAGTCCTGGTTTAGACCTGGTTTGGACCTGGTTTGGACCTGGTTTAGACCTGGTTTGGACCTGGTTTGGACCTGGTTTGGACCTGGTTTAGTCCTGGTTTGGACCTGGTTTGGACCTGGTTTGGACCTGGTTTAGACCTGGTTTAGTCCTGGTTTGGACCTGGTTTGGACCTGGTTTGGACCTGGTTTAGTCCTGGTTTGGACCTGGTTTGGACCTGGTTTGGACCTGGTTTAGTCCTGGTTTAGACCTGGTTTGGACCTGGTTTGGACCTGGTTTAGACCTGGTTTGGACCTGGTTTAGACCTGGTTTAGTCCTGGTTTGGACCTGGTTTGGACCTGGTTTGGACCTGGTTTAGTCCTGGTTTGGACCTGGTTTGGACCTGGTTTAGACCTGGTTTAGTCCTGGTTTGGACCTGGTTTGGACCTGGTTTAGACCTGGTTTAGTCCTGGTTTGGACCTGGTTTGGACCTGGTTTAGTCCTGGTTTGGACCTGGTTTGGACCTGGTTTAGTCCTGGTTTAGACCTGGTTTGGACCTGGTTTAGTCCTGGTTTAGACCTGGTTTGGACCTGGTTTGGACCTGGTTTGGACCTGGTTTAGTCCTGGTTTAGACCTGGTTTGGACCTGGTTTAGTCCTGGTTTAGACCTGGTTTGGACCTGGTTTGGACCTGGTTTGGACCTGGTTTAGTCCTGGTTTAGACCTGGTTTGGACCTGGTTTGGACCTGGTTTGGACCTGGTTTAGTCCTGGTTTAGACCTGGTTTGGACCTGGTTTAGACCTGGTTTGGACCTGGTTTGGACCTGGTTTGGACCTGGTTTAGTCCTGGTTTAGACCTGGTTTGGACCTGGTTTAGTCCTGGTTTAGACCTGGTTTGGACCTGGTTTGGACCTGGTTTGGACCTGGTTTAGTCCTGGTTTAGACCTGGTTTGGACCTGGTTTAGTCCTGGTTTAGACCTGGTTTGGACCTGGTTTGGACCTGGTTTGGACCTGGTTTAGTCCTGGTTTAGACCTGGTTTGGACCTGGTTTGGACCTGGTTTGGACCTGGTTTAGACCTGGTTTGGACCTGGTTTGGACCTGGTTTGGACCTGGTTTAGTCCTGGTTTAGACCTGGTTTGGACCTGGTTTGGACCTGGTTTAGTCCTGGTTTAGTCCTGGTTTAGTCCTGGTTTAGACCTGGTTTGGACCTGGTTTGGACCTGGTTTAGTCCTGGTTTAGACCTGGTTTGGACCTGGTTTGGACCTGGTTTAGTCCTGGTTTAGTCCTGGTTTAGTCCTGGTTTAGACCTGGTTTGGACCTGGTTTGGACCTGGTTTGGACCTGGTTTGGACCTGGTTTAGTCCTGGTTTGGACCTGGTTTGGACCTGGTTTAGTCCTGGTTTAGTCCTGGTTTAGTCCTGGTTTAGACCTGGTTTGGACCTGGTTTAGTCCTGGTTTGGACCTGGTTTGGACCTGGTTTAGTCCTGGTTTGGACCTGGTTTGGACCTGGTTTAGTCCTGGTTTGGACCTGGTTTGGACCTGGTTTGGACCTGGTTTGGACCTGGTTTAGTCCTGGTTTGGACCTGGTTTGGACCTGGTTTAGTCCTGGTTTAGTCCTGGTTTGGACCTGGTTTGGACCTGGTTTAGTCCTGGTTTGGACCTGGTTTAGTCCTGGTTTGGACCTGGTTTGGACCTGGTTTAGTCCTGGTTTAGACCTGGTTTGGACCTGGTTTGGACCTGGTTTAGACCTGGTTTGGACCTGGTTTGGACCTGGTTTGGACCTGGTTTAGTCCTGGTTTAGACCTGGTTTGGACCTGGTTTAGTCCTGGTTTAGACCTGGTTTGGACCTGGTTTGGACCTGGTTTAGTCCTGGTTTAGACCTGGTTTGGACCTGGTTTGGACCTGGTTTGGACCTGGTTTGGACCTGGTTTAGACCTGGTTTAGTCCTGGTTTGGACCTGGTTTGGACCTGGTTTGGACCTGGTTTA
>NW_027315723.1:1735895-1738395 GCF_026437365.1 Eucyclogobius newberryi
CCAGGGACCCTAGAGAGTCCAGAGACCCCAGGGACCCCAGAGAGTCCAGGGACCCCAGAGACCCCAGAGACCCCAGGGACCCCAGAGACTCCAGAGACTCCAGAGGGTCCAGAGCTCCGTGACTGAGAGGGAGAGAAAAGGTTATATAATTTGAGGCGGGTGTTTATTAGAGTTTATAGCAGAGTTTATAACAGAGTTTATAATAGAGTTTATTAGAGTTTATAGCAGTTTATAACAGAGTTTATAATAGAGTTTATTAGAGTTTATAGCAGTTTATAACAGAGTTTATAATAGAGTTTATTAGAGTTTATAGCAGAGTTTATAACAGAGTTTATAATAGAGTTTATTAGAGTTTATAGCAGTTTATAACAGCGTTTATAATAGAGTTTATTAGAGTTTATAGCAGTTTATAACAGAGTTTATAATAGAGTTTATTAGAGTTTATAGCAGTTTATAACAGAGTTTATAATAGAGTTTATTAGAGTTTATAGCAGTTTATAACAGAGTTTATAATAGAGTTTATTAGAGTTTATAGCAGTTTATAACAGAGTTTATAATAGAGTTTATTAGAGTTTATAGCAGTTTATAACAGAGTTTATAATAGAGTTTATTAGAGTTTATAGCAGGGTTTATAACAGAGTTTATAATAGAGTTTATTAGAGTTTATAAGAGTTTATAACAGAGTTTATTAGAGTTTATAGCAGGGTTTATAATAGAGTTTATTAGAGTTTATAACAGAGTTTATAATAGAGTTTATTAGAGTTTATAAGAGTTTATAACAGAGTTTATTAGAGTTTATAGCAGTTTATAACAGAGTTTATAATAGAGTTTATTAGAGTTTATAGCAGTTTATAACAGAGTTTATAATAGAGTTTATTAGAGTTTATAGCAGTTTATAACAGAGTTTATAATAGAGTTTATTAGAGTTTATTAGAGTTTATAAGAGTTTATAACAGAGTTTATTAGAGTTTATAGCAGGGTTTATAATAGAGTTTATTAGAGTTTATAACAGAGTTTATAATAGAGTTTATTAGAGTTTATAAGAGTTTATAATAGAGTTTATTAGAGTTTATAAGAGTTTATAAATGTCATGGAATTAGACATACACCCGATGCTATTCCTTAACACATTGAGAACACAATTCAACTTAGAATATGAAACGACACAGAAACATCAGACATTTGTATGGCATGCATGGGAGAAAACGCGGGGACTGTGTCAGCCAGGCCGTTGTAAGGAGCCTGGCTGACCCTCCTGCGTCTCACCCCCGCGTCTCACCTCGTTTTTTCCCATGCTGGTTGGTTTTATTAGATATTCTGGAATAGGCGGGTCACATTTCTCATTGGTCAGCCTCACATCAAGGCACTTGGTATTTTATAAAGCCTGCAAGGGGGGGTGCAACTCCCCCCCCCTCTGGGGCAACATCCTTTGACCCCTTCACAAACAAATGCTGTCACACACCCGTTCTTCTCTTAGACTAATGATGCAGATAAAATATCACTATTATGCAGATAAAATACATCACAGAAATATAATCATATATTCACATTTTATCACAATAATAGAGTTTATTAGAGTTTATAATAGAGTTTATTAGAGTTTATTAGAGTTTATAGCAGGGTTTATAATAGAGTTTGTTAGAGTTTATAACAGAGTTTACTAGAGTTTATTAGAGTTTATTAGAGTTTATAATAGAGTTTATTAGAGTTTATAATAGAGTTTATTAGAGTTTATAATAGAGGTTATAACCGAGTTTATCAGAGTTTATAGCAGAGTTTATAGATTAGTTTATTAGAGTTTATAATAGAGTTTATAATAGAGTTTATAACAAAGTTTATTAGAGTTTATATCAGAGTTTATAGATTAGTTTATTAGAGTTTATAATAGAGGTTATAATATAGTTTATAATAGAGTTTATTAGAGTTTATAGCAGAGTTTATTAGAGTTTATAAAAGAGTTTATTAGAGTTTATAGCAGAGTTTATAATAAAGTTTATAGCAGAGTTTATAGATTAGTTTATTAGAGTTTATAATAGAGGTTATAATAGAGTTTATAATAGAGTTTATAATAGAGTTTATTAGAGTTTATAGCAGAGTTTATAGATTAGTTTATTAGAGTTTATAATAGAGGTTATAATAGAGTTTATAATAGAGTTTATTAGAGTTTATAGCAGAGTTTATAGATTAGTTTATTAGAGTTTATAATAGAGGTTATAATAGAGTTTATAGCAGAGTTTATTAGAGTTTATAACAGAGTTTATTAGAGGTTATAGCAGAGTTTATAGCAGAGTTTATAGCAGAGTTTATAATAGCGTTTATTAGAGTTTATAGCAGAGTTTATAGATTAGTTTATTAGAGTTTATAATAGAGGTTATAATAGAGTTTATAATAGAGTTTATCAGAGTTTATAGCAGAGTTTATAGATTAGTTTATTAGAGTTTATAATAGAGGTTATAATAGAGTTTATAGCAGAGTTTATTAGAGTTTATAACAGAGTTTAT
>NW_027315723.1:1743395-1843395 GCF_026437365.1 Eucyclogobius newberryi
GTGTGATGACCCCCGCTGTGTGATGACCCCCGTTATGTGATGACCCCCGCTATGTGATGACCCCCGCTATGTGATGACCCCCGCTATGTGTGACCCCCGTTGTGTGATGGTGACCCCCGTTGTGTGATGGTGACCCCCCTTGTGTGATGTGACCCCCGCTGTGTGTGACCCCCGCTGTGTGTGACCCCCGCTGTGTGTGACCCCCGCTGTGTGATGACCCCCGTTATGTGATGACCCCCGTTATGTGATGACCCCCGTTATGTGATGACCCCCGTTATGTGATGACCCCCGCTGTGTGATGACCCCCGCTGTGTGTGGACCCCCGTTATGTGATGACCCCCGTTATGTGATGACCCCCGCTGTGTGTGGACCCCCGTTATGTGATGACCCCCGCTGTGTGTGGACCCCCGCTGTGTGTGGACCCCCGTTATGTGATGACCCCCGTTATGTGATGACCCCCGTTGTGTGATGACCCCCGCTGTGTGATGACCCCCGCTGTGTGTGACCCCCGCTGTGTGTGACCCCCGCTGTGTGATGACCCCCGCTGTGTGATGACCCCCGTTATGTGATGACCCCCGCTATGTGATGACCCCCGCTATGTGTGACCCCCGTTGTGTGATGGTGACCCCCCTTGTGTGATGTGACCCCCGTTATGTGATGACCCCTGTGTGACCCCCACTATGTGACCCCCTTACACCAGGTTTAACCCCCCTTTCTCTTTCTCAGTGGTTCGAGTCGTCCCGGGTTCACGCGTCGGCTCTGATCATCGGCGAGCTGTCGGAGGAGCCCAGTCACTGGAGCTCTGTGCGCTCTCTGGACCTGTGGCTCCAGGAGCAAGGCGTGCCCGGGATACAAGGTCTGGACCGCGCCCTCTGACCTCCTGTTCTGCAGCAAATGAATGATGCACTGCCCCCTGTGGTCCAGGAGGAGGCCCTGCCCCCTGTGGTCCAGGAGGAGGCCCTGCCCCCTGTGGTCCAGGAGGAGGCACTGCCCCTGTGGTCCAGGAGGAGGCACTGCCCCCTGTGGTCCAGGAGGAGGCGGGATGCACTGCCCCCTGTGGTCCAGGAGGAGGCGGGATGCACTGCCCCCTGTGGTCCAGGAGGAGGCAGGATGCACTGCCCCTGTGGTCCAGGAGGAGGCCCTGCCCCCTGTGGTCCAGGCCTGTGGTCCAGGAGGAGGCCCTGCCCCCTGTGGTCCAGGCCTGTGGTCCAGGAGGAGGCCCTGCCCCCTGTGGTCCAGGCCTGTGGTCCAGGAGGAGGCCCTGCCCGCTGTGGTCCAGGAGGAGGCCCTGCCCCCTGTGGTCCAGGCCTGTGGTCCAGGAGGAGGCCCTGCCCCCTGTGGTCAAGGAGGAGGCCCTGCCCCCTGTGGTCCAGGCCTGTGGTCCAGGAGGAGGCACTGCCCCCTGTGGTCCAGGAGGAGGCCCTGCCCCCTGTGGTCCAGGAGGAGGCGGGATGCACTGCTCCCTGTGGTCCAGGAGGAGGCACTGCTCCCTGTGGTCCAGGAGGAGGCACTGCCCCCTGTGGTCCAGGAGGAGGCGGGATGCACTGCCCCCTGTGGTCCAGGAGGAGGCACTGCTCCCTGTGGTCCAGGAGGAGGCACTGCTCCCTGTGGTCCAGGAGGAGGCGGGATGCACTGCCCCTGTGGTCCAGGAGGAGGCCCTGCCCCCTGTGGTCCAGGAGGACATTTGATCTGTTTTCCTTAATGTTTAACCCGAGTTCAGTTGAAGGTTTCATGTTGAGAGAAGTAAAGTTTTATCATCTGTTATAGACGATGATCTTTGTGAAAATGCCGTGGTCCTAAATGAGTCCTAACAGTTTGGGTCCCCCAGGGATCGACACGCGCTGCCTGACTAAAAAGATCCGAGAGAAGGGCCCTCTGCTGGGGAAGCTGGTGGTGGAGGGCACCCCGGAGCAGAGCGTCCCGTTTGAGAACCCGGACCTCAGGAACCTAGTCCAAGAGGTCTCCATGAAGGTACCTCCCCCTCAGAGTAACCGTGGTGATCACATGACTCACTGCAGTTCTGCTCGTGTCCTGCAGGAGGCGCGCGTGTTTAACCCCTCGGGCTCCGTGCGGGTCACGGTCGTGGACTGTGGAGTGAAGTTCAACCAGATCAGATGTTTGGCCGAGAGAGGAGCCAGAGTCACCGTGGTAACCTGGAACCACCAGCTGAACCCGGACGGTGGGTGTGGCTCACCTGACGCTAACCGTGTGGCCTGATGCTAACCGTGTGGCCTGACGCTAACCGTGTAGTTTAGACGCTAACCGTGTAGTTTAGACGCTAACCCTGTGGCCTGACGCTAACCGTGTAGTTTAGACGCTAACCGTGTAGTTTAGACGCTAACCGTGTAGTTTAGACGCTAACCGTGTAGTTTAGACGCTAACCGTGTGGCCTGACGCTAACCGTGTAGTTTAGACGCTAACCGTGTAGTTTAGACGCTAACCGTGTAGTTTAGACGCTAACCGTGTAGTTTAGACGCTAACCGTGTAGTTTAGACGCTAACCGTGCAGTTTAGACGCTAACCGTGTAGTTTAGACGCTAACCGTGTGGTTTAGACGTGACCCTAACCGTGTCGCTTGACGCTAACTGTTTAGTTTAGTTGTGACACTAACCGTGTAGCCTGCCGCTAACCGTGTAGCCTGCCGCTAACCGTGTCGCCTGACTGTAACCGTGTCGCCTGACGCTAACCGTGTAGTTTAGAAGTGACGCTAACCGTGTCGCCTGATGCTAACTGTGTCGCCTGACGCTGACGTGTAGTTTAGACGTGACGCTAAAAACGTGACGCTAACGTGTAGTTTAAACGTGGCGCTAACTGTAGTTTAGACGTGACGCTAACGTGTAGTTTAAAGGTGACGCTAACGTGTAGTTTAGACGTGATGCTAACGTGTAGTTTAGACGTGACGCTAACGTATAGTTTAGAGGTGGCGCTAACGTGTAGTTTAGACGTGACGCTAACGTGTAGTTTAGACGTGACGCTAACGTGTAGTTTGGACGTGACGCTAACGTGTAGTTTAGACATGACGCTAACGTGTAGTTTAGACGTGACGCTAACGTGTAGTTTAGACGTGACGCTAACGTGTAGTTTAGACGTGACGCTAACGTGTAGTTTAGACGTGACACTAACGTGTAGTTTTGACGTGACGCTAACGTGTAGTTTAGACGTGACGCTAAAAACGTGACGCTAACGTGTAGTTTAAACGTGGCGCTAACTGTAGTTTAGACGTGACGCTAACGTGTAGTTTAGAGGTGACGCTAACGTGTAGTTTAGACGTGACGCTAACGTGTAGTTTAGACATGACGCTAACGTGTAGTTTAGAGGTGACGCTAACGTGTAGTTTAGAGGTGACGCTAACGTGTAGTTTAAACGTGACGCTAACGTGTAGTTTAAACGTGACGCTAACGTGTAGTTTAGACGTGACGCTAACGTATAGTTTAGAGGTGACGCTAACGTGTAGTTTAGACGTGACGCTAACGTGTAGTTTGGACGTGGCGCTAACGTGTAGTTTAGAGGTGACGCTAACGTGTAGTTTAAACGTGACGCTAACGTGTAGTTTAGACGTGACGCTAACGTGTAGTTTGGACGTGACGCTAACGTGTAGTTTAGACGTGACGCTAACGTGTAGTTTGGACGTGACGCTAACGTGTAGTTTGGACGTGACGCTAACGTGTAGTTTGGACGTGACGCTAACGTGTAGTTTGGACGTGACGCTAACGTGTAGTTTAGAGGTGACGCTAACGTGTAGTTTAAACGTGACGCTAACGTGTAGTTTGGACGTGACGCTAACGTGACGCTAACGTGTAGTTTGGACGTGACGCTAACGTGTAGTTTAGACGTGACGCTAACGTGTAGTTTGGACGTGACGCTAACGTGTAGTTTAGACGTGACGCTAACGTGTAGTTTGGACGTGACGCTAACGTGTAGTTTAGACGTGACGCTAACGTGTAGTTTGGACGTGATGCCGTAGTTTAGATGTTTAAATGAGTTCATAGACTTCATGGTTGTGTTCTTGTCCAGACTTCGACGGGCTCTTCATCAGTAACGGCCCCGGGGACCCTCAGCTCTGCAGCGACACCATCGAGAACCTCCGCAAAGTCCTGGCCCTGAACCAGGACCCGGATCGTAACCAGACTAAACCTGTGTTTGGGATCTGCCTTGGACACCAGCTGCTGTCTCTGGCCATCGGAGCAAAGACCTACAAACTCAAGTGAGTGTTCTCCTCCTCTGAGCTGCACGTTCTCCTCCTCTGAGCTGCACGTTCTCCTCCTCCTCTGAGCTGCACGTTCTCCTCCTCTGAGCTGCACGTTCTCCTCCTCCTCTGAGCTGCATGTTCTCCTCCTCTGAGCTGCATGTTCTCCTCCTCTGAGCTGCACGTTCTCCTCCTCTGAGCTGCACGTTCTCCTCCTCTGAGCTGCACGTTCTCCTCCTCCTCTGAGCTGCACGTTCTCCTCCTCCTCTGAGCTGCACTTTCTCCTCCTCTGAGCTGCACTTTCTCCTCCTCTGAGCTGCACGTTCTCCTCCTCCTCTGAGCTGCACGTTCTCCTCCTCCTCTGAGCTGCACGTTCTCCTCCTCTGAGCTGCACGTTCTCCTCCTCTGAGCTGCACGTTCTCCTCCTCCTCTGAGCTGCACGTTCTCCTCCTCTGAGCTGCACGTTCTCCTCCTCTGAGCTGCACGTTCTCCTCCTCTGAGCTGCACGTTCTCCTCCTCCTCTGAGCTGCACGTTCTCCTCCTCCTCTGAGCTGCACGTTCTCCTCCTCCTCTGAGCTGCACGTTCTCCTCCTCCTCTGAGCTGCACGTTCTCCTCCTCCTCTGAGCTGCACGTTCTCCTCCTCCTCTGAGCTGCACGTTCTCCTCCTCCTCTGAGCTGCACGTTCTCCTCCTCCTCTGAGCTGCACGTTCTCCTCCTCCTCTGAGCTGCACGTTCTCCTCCTCCTCTGAGCTGCACGTTCTCCTCTGAGCTGCACGTTCTCCTCCTCCTCTGAGCTGCACGTTCTCCTCCTCTGAGCTGCACGTTCTCCTCCTCTGAGCTGCACGTTCTCCTCCTCCTCTGAGCTGCACGTTCTCCTCCTCCTCTGAGCTGCACGTTCTCCTCCTCCTCTGAGCTGCACGTTCTCCTCCTCCTCTGAGCTGCACGTTCTCCTCCTCCTCTGAGCTGCACGTTCTCCTCCTCCTCTGAGCTGCACGTTCTCCTCCTCTGAGCTGCACGTTCTCCTCCTCCTCTGAGCTGCACGTTCTCCTCCTCCTCTGAGCTGCACGTTCTCCTCCTCCTCTGAGCTGCACGTTCTCCTCCTCCTTTGAGCTGCACGTTCTCCTCCTCCTCTGAGCTGCACGTTTTCCTCCTCTGAGCTGCACGTTCTCCTCCTCACGCTCCCGTTCAGCAGAGCGCTCCTCATTGGGATTCCTCGTTGTTTGGGGAGTGGAGGAGGTGTTTGCGCAGTGTAAACAGAGATATTTGATCGTCTGAAGGTCGTTTCCCAGAAGAACGTCAAGGTCGTTTCACAAACACCATCTGTGCTTTTGTCTCAGGCGCCTCGTCCTCTGCAAACATCAAAACATGATCGTCCTGGTCCATGTCTCCTCTGTCCTGGTCCATGTCTCCTCTGTCCTGGTCCATGTCTCCTCTGTCCTCGTCTGAAGCTCCTTTGTCCTCCATGTCTCCTCTGTCCTGGTCCATGTCTCCTCTGTCCTGGTCCATGTCTCCTCTGTCCTCGTCTGAAGCTCCTTTTGTCCTCCATGTCTCCTGGTCCTGGTCCATGTCACCTCTGTCCTCATCTGAAGTTCCTTTGTCCTCCATGTCTCCTCGTCCTATTCCATGTCTCCTCTGTCCTCGTCTGAAGCTCCTTTGTCCTCCATGTCTCCTCTGTCCTCGTCTGAAGCTCCTTTGTCCTCCATGTCTCCTCGTCCTGGTCTATGTCTCCTCTGTCCTCGCCTGAAGCGCCTTTGTCTCCTCATCGTTTCCTTCTCTAAACTCAGGTACGGGAACCGGGGCCACAACCAGCCGTGCGTCCACAGAGGAACCGAGCGCTGCTTCATCACGAGCCAGAACCACGGTTTCGCCGTGGACCCGGAGACGCTGCCGCCCGACTGGGACGTCCTGTTCACCAACGCCAACGACCACAGCAACGAGGGCATCGTCCACCGCTCTCTGCCCATGTTCAGGTCAGCGCCCGCTCTGGACGTGCCACATGCGTTTGTGCAATAACACGCTAACAACGTTATTATTGTATTGCGGGCCAATGACATGCAGTGGGCGGAGCTTTTCCGCGCCCGGGTTCCGGTTCTTTTCTGTCCTTTGACCTTTGAATAAAACCTGTTGTAAATATATAATATAAGTGATAGTTTTACACCAGTCGAGTCTTTTACGGCGTTTGCTCCTGTGATGTCACAATATCATATTTTAGTCTTAACAATTATCACAAGAACAAACATGATTTTAACGATTATTCACAAATAAAGATATTTTCTCTCCTCGTTTTCGCGACACATTTCCGTTCCTGAATACGTGACCTGCTTTAGTAAATCAAACGTTCTGATTGAGTAATTTGACATAATCGGTGAGATAAAAAGCACTTTTCTGAGGAAAGGGGCGGAGCAGAGAAGACTCCATTTTGACTCTAAAATTGTCAAATTTCTTTTAAAAGAACCAAAAAAACCTGAATCTTAAAAAACTTTCTTCTAAAAAATTTCCCGATTATTATGTTTTAGTCTTTAGGATGATGTTGCGACCTGAAAACTCCTAAAGGTCACGACCCTGACTTGGATCAAAGTGTTCTAGTTCTAGTTCCTGTGACTGACCTGGTTCCTGGTTCTTCTGTGCAGCGTGCAGTTCCACCCGGAGCACGCGGCCGGGCCCACCGACCTCGTGTCCCTGTTCGACGTGTTTCTGAAGGCGGTCCGCGAGCACAGAGAGGGCGGAGTCACGCAAACAGGTACGGAGGGCAGAGTCAGTCAGACGGGTACGGAGGGCGGAGTCAGTCAAACAGGTACGAAGGGCAGAGTCAGTCAAACATGTACGGAGGGCGGGGTCACTCAAACATGTACGGAGGGCGGGGTCACTCTCGTACGGAGGGCGGAGTCACTCAATCAGGTACGTAGGGCGGGGTCACTCGGGTACGGAGGGCGGAGTCACTCAATCAGGTACGGAGGGCAGGGTCACTTGGGTACGTAGGGCGGGGTCACTCAATCAGGTACGAGGGCGGGGTCACTCAAACGGGTACAGAGGGCGAAGTCAGTCAAACGGGTACGGAGGGTGGGGTCACTCGGGTACGGAGGGCGGGGTCACTCAATCAGGTACAGAGGGCGGGGTCACTCAATCAGGTACGTAGGGCGGGGTCACTCAATCAGGTACGTAGGGCGGGGTCACTCAATCAGGTACGTAGGGCGGGGTCACTCGGGTACGTAGGGCGGGGTCACTCGGGTACGGAGGGCGGGGTCACTCAATCAGGTACGGAGGGCGGGGTCACTCGGGTACGGAGGGCGGGGTCACTCGGGTACGGAGGGCGGAGTTACTCAATCAGGTAGGTAAGCGTTTCAGCCTCTGAACGACAAACCGTTGTTTTTCCAGTGAAGCAGCGTCTGACGGAGCACCTGACCTACGGCGCCGCCCCCAAACCGGGAGACGTGGTCCGGCCTCGCAAAGTCCTGATCCTGGGCTCCGGGGGCTTGTCCATCGGTCAGGCAGGAGAGTTCGACTACTCCGGCTCTCAGGTCAGTCACGTTTGGTTCTTTGTCACCTTCTTGTGTTTTAAAAGCTGAAAAAAACATTGCGTGTTTTGTAATACAATAAAACAATATTTCCCCCCAATATTTCAATACTTTTTAACGTTCAGAAATACCTCAAACACAAAAATGCGACAAGATTTTACCATTTTCTCATGTTGACTTTATTTGGTGTATTTATACCTGCCGTACATATAAATAAGATAAACCTTTAATGTCACACAAGGGGAAATTTCGTTGCACTGCAGTAGAAACAGGAGGAAGGACAGATTATAGGAAGTTTCAAAACACACACACAAAAAACTCTTATTAACAAAACTCCTCTCCTATCTTAATAGGGAATGGAGGGGGGGAAATAAAATAAAATAGATAATAAAAATACAAAATAAAGATAAAAATCAGATAATAATAATAAAATAATGATAATAGAATAAAATAAAAATAAAGTAAAAATAGCTAGCAAATGATAGCAGTACTCCGATCGAGCAGGTATTTGTGGAGAAAACTTTAAAAAATCTGTAGAGAATGACAGGAAGTGACATCAAACTATAGGCACTCATACAGGAAGTGACATCACACCAGGGACACTCATACAGGAAGTGACATCACACCAGGGACACTCATACAGGAAGTGACATCACACCAGGGACACTCATACAGGAAGTGACATCACACCAGGGACACTCATACAGGAAGTGACATCACACCAGGGACACTCATACAGGAAGTGACATCACACCAGGGACACTCATACAGGAAGTGACATCACACCAGGGACACTCATACAGGAAGTGACATCACACCAGGGACACTCATACAGGAAGTGACATCACACCAGGGACACTCATACAGGAAGTGACATCACACCAGGGACACTCATACAGGAAGTGACATCACACCAGGGACACTCATACAGGAAGTGACATCACACCAGGGACACTCATACAGGAAGTGACGTCACACCAGGGACACTCACACAGGAAGTGACATCACACCAGGGACACTCACACAGGAAGTGACATCACATCAGGGACACTCACACAGGAAGTGACATCACACCAGGGACACTCATACAGGAAGTGACATCACACCAGGGACACTCATACAGGAAGTGACATCACACCAGGGACACTCACACAGGAAGTGACATCACATCAGGGACACTCACACAGGAAGTGACATCACACCAGGGACACTCACACAGGAAGTGACATCACACCAGGGACACTCATACAGGAAGTGACATCACACCAGGGACACTCACACAGGAGGTGACATCACATCAGGGACACTCACACAGGAAGTGACATCACACCAGGGACACTCACACAGGAAGTGACATCACACCAGGGACACTCGTACAGGAAGTGACATCACACCAGGGACACTCGTACAGGAAGTGACATCACACCAGGGACTGTTTTTCACTCATTTTTCACACATGAATTCAACAAAATAAAGTCGCTCATGTATTTTTATTCATCAAATAAAACTTTGTGACATTAGATGAGTTTTGGCCCAGTGTTTGCTGGGTAATTTCCTCGTGTGATGTCATAAATTTCAAACAGGAAGTGAAATTATAAATGAAAAAAATGCTTTTCTGTGATAACATTATTTTTCTTTTCACAAAATCTAAAATATATTTATACCTACGGCATTTTAGTCCAGTGAGTCGTCCTGCCTGTAGGGGGCGCTACACAGTATTAAAGAACAAAGACACATTTCCTGGTTCATTCAAATAAAATCTGTTTGACTAAAACTCATCAGACTAAAATAAAGTGTGTCATGGAGCAGAATCATGAGTGTAAACACGTGTTGGTTGCCTAGGCGATCAAAGCCCTGAAGGAGGAGAAGATCCAGACCGTCCTGATCAACCCCAACATCGCCACGGTCCAGACGTCCAAAGGTTTGGCTGATAAAGTCTACTTCCTGCCCCTCACGGCACACTACGTCACTCAGGTGAGTGTCTCCGTGGAAACCAAAACACAATTCATGCCTTTTATTTGTATTTGGTTCTTTAGTCGTATGTATTTCCTGCTCTTGTTCCTGTTCGTTGTCATTTTAAATAAAGGAGTAAATGTCTCTCCAGGTGATAAAGAACGAGCGTCCGGACGGCGTGCTGCTGACCTTCGGCGGTCAGACGGCGTTGAACTGTGGCGTGGAGCTGACCCGGCTCGGCGTTTTCGAGCGATACGGCGTGAAGGTGCTCGGGACGCCGGTCGCCTCCATCGAGATGACGGAGGACCGCAAGGTCTTTGTGGAGAAGATGGAGGAGATCAACGAGCATGTGGCGCCCAGCGAGGCCGCCGCCTCCGTGGAGCAGGTGAGGCTCCTCCTCCTCTGCTCCTCTGACCCTCCTCTCTGCTCTTATGACCCTCTCCTCTCTGCTCCTCCTCTGCTCCTCTGACCCTCTCCTCCTCTGCTCCAGGCCGTGGCAGCAGCAGAGAGGCTCGGGTACCCGGTCCTGGTGCGCTCGGCCTTTGCTCTCGGGGGCCTCGGCTCTGGATTTGCAAACGGTCGCGAGGAGCTGACGGCGCTGGTCACGGCGGCGTTCGCTCACACGTCTCAGGTTCTCGTGGACAAGTCTCTGAAAGGCTGGAAGGAGATCGAGTACGAGGTGGTGAGAGACGCCTACGACAACTGCATCACGGTAAATAAAGCGGTGACCAAACGATAATTTCAGTGCCATTCAGAGTTCGTGAAGTCAGACCGTTTCTCGTTCTCAGGTGTGTAACATGGAGAACATTGATCCTCTGGGCATCCACACGGGAGAGTCCATCGTCGTGGCCCCGAGTCAAACCCTGAACGATCGAGAGTACAACATGCTCCGCAACACGGCCATCAAAGTCATCCGACACCTGGGCATCGTGGGGGAGTGCAACATCCAGTACGCCCTCAACCCCGAGTCCGAACAGGTACGAAAGACCCTCGACCCAGTGTCAGAACGGGTACGAAAGACCCTCGACCCAGTGTCAGAACAGGTACGAAAGACCCTCGACCCAGTGTCAGAACGGGTACGAAAGACCCTCGACCCAGTGTCAGAACAGGTACGAAAGACCCTCGACACAGTGTCCGAACAGGTACGAAAGACCCTCGACACAGTGTCCGAACAGGTACGAAAGACCCTCGACACATTGTCCGAACAGGTACGAAAGACCCTCGACCCAGTGTCAGAACAGGTACGAAAGACCCTCGACCCAGTGTCAGAACGGGTACGAAAGACCCTCGACCCAGTGTCAGAACAGGTACGAAAGACCCTCGACACAGTGTCCGAACAGGTACGAAAGACCCTCGACACAGTGTCCGAACAGGTACAAAAGACCCTCGACACATTGTCCGAACAGGTACGAAAGACCCTCGACACATTGTCCGAACAGGTACGAAAGACCCTCGACACAGTGTCCGAACAGGTACGAAAGACCCTCGACACAGTGTCAGAACAGGTACGAAAGACCCTCGACACAGTGTCCGAACAGGTACGAAAGACCCTCGACACATTGTCCGAACAGGTACGAAAGACCCTCGACCCAGTGTCAGAACAGGTACGAAAGACCCTCGACACAGTGTCCGAACAGGTACGAAAGACCCTCGACACAGTGTCCGAACAGGTACGAAAGACCCTCGACACATTGTCCGAACAGGTACGAAAGACCCTCGACACAGTGTCCGAACAGGTACGAAAGACCCTCGACACAGTGTCAGAACAGGTACGAAAGACCCTCGACACAGTGTCAGAACAGGTACGAAAGACCCTCGACCCAGTGTCAGAACAGGTACGAAAGACCCTCGACACATTGTCCGAACAGGTACGAAAGACCCTCGACACATTGTCCGAACAGGTACGAAAGACCCTCGACACAGTGTCCGAACGGGTACGAAAGACCCTCGACCCAGTGTCAGAACAGGTACAAAAGCCCCTCGACCCAGTGTCAGAACAGGTACGAAAGACCCTCGACACAGTGTCCGAACAGGTACGAAAGACTCTCGACACAGTGTCCGAACAGGTACGAAAGACCCTCGACACATTGTCCGAACAGGTACGAAAGACCCTCGACACATTGTCCGAACAGGTACGAAAGACCCTCGACCCAGTGTCAGAACAGGTACGAAAGACCCTCGACACATTGTCCGAACAGGTACGAAAGACCCTCGACCCAGTGTCAGAACAGGTACGAAAGACCCTCGACACATTGTCCGAACAGGTACGAAAGACCCTCGACCCAGTGTCCGAACAGGTACGAAAGACCCTCGACCCAGAGTGCGAAACAAGCCGGTACTCTCTGTCTAACATTTACATATAAATATATATTTCCAGTCTAATACTTGTATATTCTGTGTGTATTTCCAGTCTAATACTTGTATATTCTGTGTATTTCCAGTCTAATACTCGTATATTCTGTGTGTATTTCCAGTCTAATACTTGTATATTCTGTGTATTTCCAGTCTAATACTCGTATATTCTGTGTGTATTTCCAGTCTAATACTTGTATATTCTGTGTATTTCCAGTCTAATACTCGTATATTCTGTGTGTATTTCCAGTCTAATACTTGTATATTCTGTGTATTTCCAGTACTACATCATTGAAGTGAACGCTCGCCTGTCGCGCAGCTCGGCTCTGGCGTCTAAAGCCACAGGTTATCCTTTGGCTTATGTGGCGGCCAAACTGGGCCTCGGGATCCCTCTACCTCAGCTCAAGTAAGTGCGCCCTCTGCTGGTGCTTTTCATGGAAACTAAGGGTTAGGGGTATTTGTGACAATGTATGAAGTTACCACAAAAGTACATAGACTCGTTCTGAGCATTTCTGACTCAGAAAAAGTAACTGAATAATCAACTTTGAAGAACTACAGCAACTTATCTGTCCCAAAATGAGTCTCAGAGACGTGTTCTTTTCATCTGACCAGAAGCTCATGAACGCCACAGGTGAAGGAGCTCCGCCCTCACAAGCACATGATGTTGTGTTGCTTGTGATGGCGGTTAGCAGCGAACTGAAAAGGTGCTTTTACCGCCACCTGCTGGAGTTGTGCGTCTTCAAACTATGTGTTCTACGCTGTACTGTAAAAAAAGAGAGAAGCAACATGTCTGGACAAGCCAGGTTTTGTTTATTTCCCCCTGGTAATTCCCTCTGCTGCCAGTAGATGGAGCTCTAACACAAGTCATGATGAGGGAACTTCGGTTGGTTGACCTTTTAGCTCATTGGCCGATGACATTTGGTCAGCGTCGCCGCCTAAAGAACCCACAAAGCTTTAGTTCACACTCCGAGGAACTCCAGTTTGTGCTCAAATCTGACCAGGCAGATGATCCTGGTTTTGTTTTGTGTTTCAGGAACTCCGTGACCGACTCGACCACGGCGAACTTCGAGCCGAGCCTGGACTACTGCGTGGTCAAGGTCCCGCGCTGGGACCTGAGCAAGTTCCTCCGAGTCTCCACCCAAATCGGCTCGTCCATGAAGAGCGTGGGTGAGTCCCGGACGCCGCAGCGCAGAGTCGACGTGTGCGAGTGTGTGTGTGTGCGAGTGTGCGGTGGTTAAAAACATGTGTGTCGTGCAGGCGAGGTGATGGCGATCGGGCGGAGCTTTGAGGAGGCGTTTCAGAAGGCCCTCAGGATGGTGGACGAGAACTGTGTGGGCTTCGACCACAACATCAAACCAGCCTCAGAGCAGGTGAAAGAGACCGGTCCTTAAAGATTTATATGACAAAAGACATCACTGCTACACCTCCAGCACCTCCTCCAACACCACCTCCAACCCCCCAGTCCCTCCCCCAACACCTCCTCCTCCAACACCACCTCCAACCCCCCAGTCCCTCCCCCAACACCACCTCCTCCAACACCTCCTCCTCCAACACCACCTCCAACACCACCTCCAACCCCCCCAGTCCCTCCTCCAACACCACCTCCAACCCCCCCAGTCCCTCCTCCAACACCACCTCCTCCAACACCACCTCCTCCAACACCACCTCCTCGCACACCACCTCCAACCCCCCCAGTCCCTCCTCCAACACCACCTCCTCCTCCAACACCACCTCCAACCCCCCCAGTCCCTCCTCCAACACCACCTCCTCCAACACCACCTCCAACACCACCTCCAAGCCCCCCAGTCCCTCCTCCAACACCACCTCCTCCAACACCTCCTCCTCCAACACCACCTCCAACCCCCCAAGTCCCTCCTCCAACACCACCTCCTCCAACACCACCTCCAACCCCCCCAGTCCCTCCTCCAACACCTCCTCCTCCAACACCTCTTCCTCCAACACCTCCAGCCACACCTCCAAACCCCTCCAGCACCTTCAACCCCACCTCCTCGACACCCACCTCATCCAACACCTCCAACTCCTCCACCTCCAACCACACCTCCAGGGTTTAGGCGTAACCCTACAACAGAACATGTCTTTACTGTACGAGGCGACACCAGGACCAGGACGTAAAAGAGATCAAACGTGCCAACCATGTCTGGTCAGAGGTGGGGTCTGTTGTCTGGTCAGTTGTCGGGTGAGAGGTGGGGTCAGTTGTTGGGTCAATTATTGGATCAGAGGTGGGGTCAGAGGTGGGATCAATTATTGGATCAGAGGTGGGGTCAGTTGTTGGGCCAGTTGTCTGGTCAGAGGTGGGGTCAGTGTTCTGGTCAGAGGTGGGGTCAGAGGTAGGATCAGTGTTCTGGTCAGAGTTGGGGTCAGATGTTGGGTCAGTGTTCTGGTCAGAGGTGGGATAAGATGTCTGGTCAGATGTTGGATCAGAGGTGGGGGTCAGTGTTCTGGTCAGAGTTCTGGTCAGAGGTGGGGTCAGAGGTGGGGTCAGATGTTGGGTCAGAGGTGGGGTCAGTGTTCGGGTCAGATGTTCTGAACGCGCTGTGGTAAACGTGTTCCAGGAGCTGCAGACGCCCACAGACAAGCGCATCTTCGTCCTGGCGTCTGCGCTCAGAGAAGGATATTCTGTGGAGAAACTCTACCATCTCACAAAGATCGACCGCTGGTTCCTCCACAAAATGAAGAACATCGCTGACCACGAGAGGCTGCTGGAGACGTACAGCCAGGTGGGAAACGATAACCTTTACTGACCTGACCCATAACCGTTGGACGCATGTTTAGCCTCCACTTTGTCCCTCTGCAGGACGGCAGCGCGATGCCTCCTGAGGTCATGAGAAAAGCCAAACAGCTCGGCTTCTCAGACAAGCAGATCGCTATAGCTGTGCAGAGGTGAGTCATCCGCACGCCCCAACAAATGATCTTTGTTTCTTTATTAGAAGAGGAGTTCACACAGCACCGTGTGTAAAGCATCTGCACGTGGAGCTGGACTAACACCATTAAAGAGAAGCTCTGAGCGGCTGAGAGCAGCTGAGAGTAGAGCGGCTGAGAGTGGCTGGGAATGGCTGAGAGTTGCGTGGCTGAGAGTGGCTTGGCGTGGCTGAGAGTGGCGTGGCTGAGAGTGGCGTGGCTGAGAGTGGCGTGGCTGAGAGTGGCGTGGCTGAGAGTGGCGTGGCTGAGAGTGGCGTGGCTGAGAGTGGCTGGGCGTGGCTGAGAGTGGCGTGGCTGAGAGTAAAGTAGGAGTGGCTGAGAGTAGAGTAGGAGCGGCTGAGAGTAGAGCGGCTGAGAGTGGCTGGGAATGGCTGAGAGTTGCGTGGCTGAGAGTGGCGTGGCTGAGAGTTGCGTGGCTGAGAGTGGCGTGGCTGAGAGTGGCGTGGCTGAGAGTAGAGTGGGCGTGGCTGAGAGTGGCTGAGAGTAGAGTAGAGTAGAATGTCACCACGGTGACTCCAGTCCAAAGCATCTGAACTGTCACTATTGAAAATGCCATATTCGGTGACTGGCCCCGTGTGTAAGTGTAACGCTGTGTTGCTGTGTTGCCGTGCGCCCCCTGCAGCACGGAGCTGGCGGTGCGGCGGTTGCGGCTGCAGTGGTCCATCCTCCCGGCGGTGAAGCAGATCGACACGGTGGCGGCCGAGTGGCCGGCGCACACAAACTACCTGTACCTGACGTACCACGGCTCCGCCCACGACCTGGCCTTCGAGCAGCCGCACGTCATGGTCATCGGCTCCGGCGTTTACCGCATCGGCAGCAGCGTGGAGTTCGACTGGTGCGCCGTGGGCTGCATCACGGAGCTGCGGCGGGTCAGAGGGGTCACTTTGGGTCTCACGCGTCCCTCACACTCGATGTTTGACTCTGTTCTTCTCGTTGCAGATGGGATATAAAACCATCATGGTCAACTATAACCCCGAGACCGTGAGCACCGACTACGACATGTGCAACCGACTCTACTTCGACGAGATCTCCTTCGAGGTGAGACTCGCCTGACCCTGTTCTCCATCTGTGACTCTGAGAATCTGCTGTTTTTAAACTCCATAAATCATCTCAGACTCGTTCTGTCTCATCATCTGAACTGCCGAGCGTCGCAGAGAAATCCTTCCATTTGTTTATTATGAACCGTGTAATTCCCTCTACAGCCAGTAGATGGAGCCAAAGCTCAGATCTGTGGGAAGCCTCAATGATGAAACTATCATTTTGTTTTATAAAGAATTTAGTTTTAGTTCTAAGACATTCTCAAGATTCTGTTTTAGAGACTTAAAATGATACAATTAATGCTGAATATTTGTCCTTTAAGCACCGCATTCTATATTATAAGGACATATGTTTGATAATTAATGGCACTTATATTGGCAAATAATAAGCACGAAACAAATGAGGCTCAGATAGTAATCAATACTAAATCTAGTATCAAAAAGACTCATCTGAAATATTAATTTAAAACTCTCTCAAAGGTTTATAATGATTAGAACTAGTCTTAAACCACATTGTGACAAAAGAACGCACAATTATATTAGTTATTCATGTTTTAGTCTCATTGAGTCTCAAACTTAATAAACTTAAATATTGTGACAGTGAACGAGGCCCGGATCGGCAGCCTGGCCTCTGTCAGTCTGCCCCAGGGCGTGTCACCTCTGTACAGACGTGTTCCACCTTTAGACATGGAGTTCCACAACATTCCTCTCTTTTGTCTGTTTTATCACTGCAGCGTTCGTCTGAGCTCGTTCTGCTTTTTAAATGTCAAAATCAACTCTTTTTAGACAGATTTGTTCCATTAAAAACAGTTAAAAAACAGATCAAATGAACAAACCTTTCTGCTTTAACTATTGTATTGAGTTATTTTACTTTCCACATCTTTTGTAACTGATTCTCCAGGTGAAGGGTCAGAATATTAAAATGCAGCTTTACCAGTTTCTATCTGTAAAAGTTCTGGAAACTAAAAGGACTTAAATGCATTTCCTCTGCTCTGATGGTCGCCCCCTGCAGGTGGTGATGGACATTTACGAGCGCGAGAACCCCGAAGGCGTGATCCTGTCCATGGGCGGTCAGCTGCCCAACAACATCGCCATGTCCCTGCACCGGCAGCAGTGCCGCATCCTGGGCACGTCGCCCGAGTTCATCGACAACGCAGAGAACCGCTTCAAGTTCTCCAGGATGTTGGACACCATCGGGATCAGCCAGCCGCAGTGGAAGGAGCTCTCCGACACCGAGGTAAGGGCCCCGGCCACACCCAGGCGACGCCCCGGGCCATGCCCAAGCGAAGCCCCGGCCCAGGCGCTCAGAGGGTTGAATTTGAGCCCGATGGAGCCACAAACACGATCTGAAACGCCCAGAACCTCCAGAATCCAGATGTTTTTAAAGAGTATTTGCATCAGCTTTATTGTCAAACTGGCTGTGGCAGAGATAGTGTATTAAAAATTATATTAATCAGGTAAAATGTACAAATGAAATTATAAAGTTAATACTTTTGGAGTCTCTTTGTCAGGATTGGCTCTAAAACCTCTGTATTTCCCCTCAGTCCTTGTGTTTCTGACAGTATTTCGCTGTATTTCCTGGTGTTTCTGACAGTATTTCACTGTATATTCTGACAGCATTTCACTGTATATTCTTGACAAGAAATTAGACATAAACCAATGCTATTCCTTAACACACAGAGAACACAATTCAACTTAGAATATGAAACAATACAGAAACGTCAGACTTTTGTGTAGCATGCATGGGAGAAACCCTCGGGCTGGGTCGCCAAGGCTGTTGTAAGCAGCCTGGCAACCCGCCTTGGTCTCACGACGTTTTTTCTCTTGCAGGTACTTTTATTTCACATTATGGATGCAGGCATAATGGGCGGATCACATTCTCATTGGTTAACTTTACATCACTTGTTTTACAACTGTCTTTCATCCTTAGAGATAAGAGTGGGCAATGTTTACCTAAACTCCCCTGGGGTGCTACACCCCTCCCTGGAGTAAACATTCCTTTGCACCATCTTTACGATACACAAACTAATGCCGTTTTGAACACTTTCCGTTTTTCTCTTAGACTAATGATGCAGATAATATACAAATATCGTCATATCACTATTATGCAGATAATATACATCACAGAAATATAATCATATATTTACATTTTATTCCTCTGTATATCCTGACAGTATTCCTCTGTATATCCTGACAGTATTCCTCTGTATATCCTGACAGTATTCCTCTGTATATCCTGACAGTATATCCTGACAGTATCCCTCTGTATATCCTGACAGTATTCCTCTGTATATCCTGACAGTATTCCTCTGTATATCCTGACAGTATTCCTCTGTATATCCTGACAGTATTCCTCTGTATATCCTGACAGTATATCCTGACAGTATATCCTGACAGTATTCCTCTGTATATCCTGACAGTATTCCTCTGTATATCCTGACAGTATTCCTCTGTATATCCTGACAGTATTCCTCTGTATATCCTGACAGTATTCCTCTGTATATCCTGACAGTATATCCTGACAGTATCCCTCTGTATATCCTGACAGTATTCCTCTGTATATCCTGACAGTATTCCTCTGTATATCCTGACAGTATTCCTCTGTATATCCTGACAGTATTCCTCTGTATATCCTGACAGTATATCCTGACAGTATCCCTCTGTATATCCTGACAGTATTCCTCTGTATATCCTGACAGTATATCCTGACAGTATATCCTGACAGTATTCCTCTGTATATCCTGACAGTATTCCTCTGTATATCCTGACAGTATTCCTCTGTATAGCCTGACAGTATTCCTCTGTATATCCTGACAGTATTCCTCTGTATATCCTGACAGTATATCCTGACAGTATCCCTCTGTATATCCTGACAGTATATCCTGACAGTATCCCTCTGTATATCCTGACAGTATATCCTGACAGTATTCCTCTGTATATCCTGACAGTATATCCTGACAGTATATCCTGACAGTATTCCTCTGTATATCCTGACAGTATTCCTCTGTATATCCTGACAGTATTCCTCTGTATATCCTGACAGTATTCCTCTGTATATCCTGACAGTATTCCTCTGTATATCCTGACAGTATATCCTGACAGTATCCCTCTGTATATCCTGACAGTATTCCTCTGTATATCCTGACAGTATATCCTGACAGTATATCCTGACAGTATATCCTGACAGTATTCCTCTGTATATCCTGACAGTATTCCTCTGTATATCCTGACAGTATTCCTCTGTATATCCTGACAGTATTCCTCTGTATATCCTGACAGTATTCCTCTGTATATCCTGACAGTATATCCTGACAGTATCCCTCTGTATATCCTGACAGTATATCCTGACAGTATATCCTGACAGTATCCCTCTGTATATCCTGACAGTATATCCTGACAGTATATCCTGACAGTATTCCTCTGTATATCCTGACAGTATATCCTGACAGTATATCCTGACAGTATATCCTGACAGTATTCCTCTGTATATCCTGACAGTATATCCTGACAGTATATCCTGACAGTATTCCTCTGTATATCCTGACAGTATTCCTCTGTATATCCTGACAGTATTCCTCTGTATATCCTGACAGTATATCCTGACAGTATCCCTCTGTATATCCTGACAGTATTCCTCTGTATATCCTGACAGTATTCCTCTGTATATCCTGACAGTATTCCTCTGTATATCCTGACAGTATTCCTCCTGTATATCCTGACAGTATTCCTCTGTATATCCTGACAGTATTCCTCTGTATATCCTGACAGTATTCCTCTGTATATCCTGACAGTATATCCTGACAGTATCCCTCTGTATATCCTGACAGTATTCCTCTGTATATCCTGACAGTATCCCTCTGTATATCCTGACAGTATTCCTCTGTACTCTCTCCTCTGTGTTCCAGTCGGCGGTGGGCTTCTGTGAGGCGGTGGGATACCCCTGCCTGGTGCGGCCCTCTTACGTTCTGAGCGGAGCGGCCATGAACGTGGCGCACACCGACTCGGACCTGGTCAAGTTCCTGAGCAACGCTGTGGCCGTGTCCAAGGAGCAGCCTGTGGTCATCTCCAAGTTCATCCAGGAGGCCAAGGTCTGGACTCGACACGGAGACATTTGGACTGAACGGACTCTCAGGGCGAACCCGCTCACAGGCGTTTCTCGTTCGTTTGCAGGAGATCGACGTGGACGCTGTGGCTCTGGACGGCGTGGTTCTGGCCATTGCCGTGTCCGAGCACGTGGAGAACGCTGGGGTCCACTCTGGAGATGCCACACTGGTCACGCCGCCTCAGGACCTCAACCAGAAAACCATCGACCGCATCAAGATGATCGTCCACGCCATCGGGCAAGAGCTGCAGGTCACGGGGCCCTTCAACCTGCAACTCATCGCAAAGGTTTTTATATTCGTCTTCATTTGTGTTCGGTATTGAATTTATTTATGTTCATCTGAAAAGCTCTGACTGTTTCCTCAGGACGACCAGCTGAAGGTCATCGAGTGTAATGTTCGAGTGTCGCGCTCGTTCCCGTTTGTCTCGAAGACTCTGGGTGTGGACCTCGTCGCTCTGGCAACCAAGGCCATCATGGGCAAAGACGTGGAGCCGGTGGGACTGATGACGGGGAAGGGAGTGGTCGGGGTCAAGGTGAGGCCGGGACTGGGACTCAGGGACCTGGGGGGGACTGGACCTGGGACGACTGGCCCTGGGGGGACTGGACCTGGACTGGACCTGGACCTGGACCTGGACGGACTGGACCTGGACCTGGGGGGACTGGACCTGGACCTGGGGGGACTGGACCTGGACCTGGGGGGACTGGACCTGGACCTGGGGGGACTGGACTAGTTGTAAAGCCGGTCTGTGCTGCAGGTTCCTCAGTTCTCGTTCTCGCGCCTGGCCGGGGCAGATGTGGTTCTGGGCGTGGAGATGACCAGCACGGGGGAAGTGGCCTGTTTCGGGGAGAATCGTTATGAAGCGTATCTGAAGGCCATGCTCTCCACGGGCTTCAAGATCCCCAAGAAGAACATCCTGCTCTCCATCGGCAGCTACAAGGTGCGGACTGTAGACCCTCCAGCCGCCATGAGGGGCCAGCTCTGGGGGCCAGCTCTGGGGGCCAGCTCTGGGGGCCAGCTCTGGGGGCCAGCTCTGGGGGCCAGCTTCCGGGGCCAGCTCTGGGGCCAGCTCTGGGGCCAGCTTCCGGGGCCAGCTCTGGGGGCCAGCTCTGGGGGCCAGCTCTGGGGGCCAGCTTCCGGGGCCAGCTCTGGGGCCAGCTTCCGGGGCCAGCTCTGGGGCCAGCTTCCGGGGCCAGCTCTGGGGCCTACCTCAAACTGTATAAATGTGTCTTTCAGAATAAGAGCGAGCTGCTTCCCACGGTCCAGACTCTGGAGTCTCTGGGATACGACCTTTATGCCAGTTTGGGCACGGCCGACTTCTACACCGAGCACGGAGTCAAGGTGAGACAAACCAGGCAGTTCTCCCAGGATGCACCTGTGGATCCTTGTCTGGAGCGCTTCTAACGACCCACAATGCACTGCAACCGTTTTTTTTTGGTTAACTTGATTTAAAGGGTGGAATACATTTTAATAAAGTGCACAAACAAAAGTCAAATCATTAAATACTTAATTACATTTCATATTAGACCTTTCTGCCTTAAGTTGGCTGTTTGATATTACAGTACGCCTCGTTAGTTGTACCTTACTGTGTTTATTGAGGATGAAATAACCTGCATTTTCCTCTAGATCATAGTCATCTTAAAACAAAGTGGAGTTTAATCACAGAACTTGTGAAAACCTTAGACTGTAAAAGAGTGGACAGTGCTAGCTCATTAGCCCTTTAGCTCGTTAGCCCCCTTGTCCCAAACAGGAAGTGACTTTGGCTTCTTTCACTCTCTGTTCCTGCGAGGCTGCTCATTCTGGACTTAAAGTGTTGCGTTTTGAAGTTAAAAAAATGTCCCCAGAGCCTTTATTTCACACACATTTGAACAGATTTAGCCTCGTTTTTGTCCCATGGAGACTTGACAAATGTGTTTGAAGGTGACGGCGGTGGACTGGCCTTTCGAGGAGGATGAGGACAGCGAGAGCAAGGACAAGCAGCCGAGCATCATGGACTACCTGGAGGAGAACCACTTCGACCTGGTCATCAACCTGTCCATGCGGAACAGCGGCGGGCGCCGTCTCTCCTCCTTCGTCACCAAAGGCTACAGGACGCGGCGGATGGCGGTGGATTACTCGGTGCCGCTCATCATCGACATCAAGTGCACCAAGCTCTTCGTGCAGGTCAGAGGAGGTCAGAGGAGGTCAGAGGAGGTCCACGAGGCGCCGGGAGAGGAAAGAGACAGACTTAAACACATTTGAGAGCAAAGAAAGGGTGAAATATGGTGAAAATATGATGGTGGTCGTGATGAACTCTGCACATCTGGACAAAGTGGAATTGAAACGCCTTTTGAGCCGTTCTTCCAGATTACCGTATGTTCCGGAGTATAAGTCTCACCAGCCAAAAAATACATAATAGAGAAGAAAAAGCATATGAGGCAGAGCAAAAAAATGTCTGTTTGCCTTATCCCGACCGACGCATTATTTTTATCAAAATTAAGTATTTTTTTTCTCTTGTAGCTCAGACTCGCTCACCGTTTTTTGTTTTTTTTTTCAAAAAAGCGCCATGTGGAATAATTTTGTATCACTGGAATTCGCTAGAAATATTTTAAAGCCGAAAAAGTCGACAAATGAAACTTAACACGAACGGAGAACATCTCATGCCCGACGACTGGTGGTCACTGCGGGTCACTGGCAGAATAAAAAAATGGCGACATGTGTGGTTCAGTGTGTCGAGGAAAAATAGTGAGAATTATGAATAAGTTGATTGTTTTAAGACAGACTGACATGTGGTCTGATGTGCTCGTGGACTTGGAGGTGAAAAAGAGGAGATTGATTTAATCATCATTAAATGGGTGGAATTTATATACAAATGTGGAATTTTTTATGCCTTCAAACAAAACAAAAAACTAAAGAATTTACCTACTGACCGACCCACTTGAAAAATGTTGGGTCGGGTTACAGCAAACATACAATTTCTTTTGGGCAGCCTAAGTCGCACAGGAGTATGAAATCCGGTTGCAAGTGTGAAAATAACAAATCACATATAAGTCGCTCCGGAGTATAAGTATGTAAGTATAAGTCGCACCGAGGCCGGAAAATATGATAAAAGCTGTTTTCCTCTCCAGGCTCTGCATCAGATCGGCCGCACTCCCCCAGTGAAGACCCACGTGGACAGCATGACCTCACAGACCCTGGTCCGACTGCCCGGTATGTTTAAACACGCTTAAACACGCTTTACCACCGTTTAACAGGCTTAAACACCCTTGTTCTCTTGTCTCTCTGAAGGCCTCAGAGACGTCCACGTTCATGTTCTCTTGTGTCCTCTGAAGGCCTCATAGACGTTCATGTTCTCTTGTGTCCTCTGAAGGCCTCATAGATGTACACGTTCACCTTCGGGAGCCCGGAGCGTTACATAAAGAGGACTTCTCGTCAGGCACAGCTGCAGCTCTGGCCGGAGGCGTCACTTTGGTCTGTGCCATGCCCAACACGTCGCCCGCGGTGACGGACGCCAGCTCCCTCGCCCTGGTGCAGAAGGTGAGGCGCAAAACCGCACGAAAACAAGCGAGAATCAACGTAGAACACTGAGCGGTCGTGTCCCATCAAGTCTACGGACAAACAAACAAAACAAAACTAGTTCTAGAATGATCTTTATCAGAGCGGCTGTAAGACCACGTGAATCTGATTTGAATATTTTTGGGCTCAATTTGTTTTATTTAAATTGACCGCAAACTCGCCCTGTTTTACACAAACCTAAATTTAGAATAATCTAAACTAAAACAAAGCTTTACGTGTGTTCTTGGGCAGCAGACTGCACACTTTCAAACACGGGCTCGATATATCGGCTTTTGTACTGACACTCAAAAAACACACACTCAGTCGTGTGTGTTTTTGTGACCTTTGTGTTTCCTGTCGTTCGTCTTCAGCTGGCGAAGTCCGGCTGCCGCTGCGATTACGCCCTTTACCTGGGCGCGGCCTCAGAGAACGCCTCCGCTCTGCCCGCCATCGCACACCAGGCCGTCGGGCTCAAGATGTACCTCAACGACACCTACTCCACGCTCAAGATGGACAACGTGTCTCTGTGGATGGAGGCGAGCGCGCTATTACACCTGCTATTACACCTGTTATTACACCTGCTATGACGACCTGTTATTACACCGGTTATTACACCTGTTATTACACCTGTTATGACGACCTGTTATTACAGCCTGTTATAACGATCTGTTATTACAGCCTGTTATGACGACCTGTTATTACAGCCTGTTATGACGATCTGTTATTACAGCCTGTTATGACTGTTATTGCGGCCTGTTATTACAGCCTGTTATGACGACCTGTTATTACAGCCTGTTATGACGATCTGTTATTACAGCCTGTTATGACTGTTATTGCGGCCTGTTATTACAGCCTGTTGTTACAGCCTGTTGTTACAGCCTGTCATTACATCTGTTATGACGACCTGTTTTTACACCTGCTATTACACCTGTTATTACACCTGCTATGACGACCTGTTATTACACCGGTTATTACACCTGTTATTACACCTGTTATGACGACCTGTTATTACAGCCTGCTATAACGATCTGTTATTACAGCCTGTTATGACGACCTGTTATTACAGCCTGTTATGACGACCTGTTATTACAGCCTGTTATGACGATCTGTTATTACAGCCTGTTATGACGACCTGTTATTACGGCCTGTTATGACGATCTGTTATTACGGCCTGTTATGACGATCTGTTATTGCGGCCTGTTATTACAGCCTGTTGTTACAGCCTGTTGTTACAGCCTGTCATTACATCTGTTATGACGACCTGCTATTACAGCCTGTTGTTACATCTGTTATGACGACCTGTTATTACAGCCTGTTATTACAGCCTGTCGTTACGACCTGTCATAACGTGTCAAAGTCTCAATCTACTGTTTTTGAGCACAAACACTGAAAAACTGTCAAATTTTGTGCTTATTCTTTGTTTTAATCTTCTTTGTTCATCGCTGCAGCACTTCGAGACGTGGCCCAAGTCGCTGCCGATCGTCGCTCACGCCGAGAGGCAGACGGTGGCGGCCATTTTGATGGTGGCGCAGCTTTACCAGAGGCACGTTCACATCTGCCACGTCGCCCGCAAAGAGGAGGTAACTTTAGAGTCACGGAGCAAAGAGGAGGTCATTTTAGAGTCACGGGGCAAAGAGGAGGTCACTTTAGAGTCATGGAGCAAAGAGGAGGTCACTTTAGAGTCACGGAGCAAAGAGGTCATTTTAGAGTCACGGGGCAAAGAGGAGGTCACTTTAGAGTCACGGGGCAAAGAGGAGGTCACTTTAGAGTCACGGAGCAAAGAGGAGGTCACTTTAGAGTCACGGAGCAAAGAGGAGGTCACTTTAGAGTCATGGAGCAAAGAGGAGGTCACTTTAGAGTCACGGAGCAAAGAGGAGGTCATTTTAGAGTCACGGGGCAAAGAGGAGGTCACTTTAGAGTCACGGGGCAAAGAGGAGGTCACTTTAGAGTCACGGAGCAAAGAGGAGGTCACTTTAGAGTCACGGAGCAAAGAGGAGGTCACTTTAGAGTCACAGGGCAAAGAGGAGGTCACTTTAGAGTCACGGGACAGAGAGGAGGTCACTTTAGAGTCACGGAGCAAAGAGGAGGTCACTTTAGAGTCACGGGACAGAGAGGAGGTCACTTTAGAGTCACGGGAGAGAGAGGAGGTCACTTTAGAATCACGGGACAGAGAGGAGGTCACTTTAGAGTCACGGAGCAAAGAGGAGGTCACTTTAGAGTCACGGGACAAAGAGGAGGTCACTTTAGAGTCACGGGACAAAGAGAAGGTCACTTTAGAGTCACGGGAGAGAGAGGAGGTCACTTTAGAGTCACGGGACAAAGAGGAGGTCACTTTAGAGTCACGGGACAAAGAGGAGGTCACTTTAGAGTCACGGGACAAAGAGGAGGTCACTTTAGAGTCACGGGACAAAGAGAAGGTCACTTTAGAGTCACGGGACAAAGAGGAGGTCACTTTAGAGTCACGAGACAAAGAGGAGGTCACTTTAGAGTCACGGGACAGAGAGGAGGTCACTTTAGAGTCACGGGGCAAAGAGGAGGTCACTTTAGAGTCACGGGATAAAGAGGAGGTCACTTTAGAGTCACGGGACAAAGAGGAGGTCACTTTAGAGTCACGGGGCAAAGAGAAGGTCACTTTAGAGTCACGGGATGAAGAGGAGGTCACTTTAGAGTCACGGGGCAAAGAGGAGGTAACTTTAGAGTCACGGGGCAAAGAGGAGGTCACTTTAGAGTCACGGGATGAAGAGGAGGCCACTTTAGAGTCACGGGATGAAGAGGAGGTCACTTTAGAGTCACGGGGCAAAGAGGAGGTAACTTTAGAGTCACGGGACAAAGAGGAGGTCACTTTAGAGTCACGGGACAAAGAGGAGGTCACTTTAGAGTCACGGGATGAAGAGGAGGTCACTTTAGAGTCACGGGATAAAGAGGAGGTCACTTTAGAGTCACGGGACAAAGAGGAGGTCACTTTAGAGTCACGGGACAAAGAGGAGGTCACTTTAGAGTCACGGGGCAAAGAGGAGGTCACTTTAGAGTCACGGGATGAAGAGGAGGTCACTTTAGAGTCACGGGATGAAGAGGAGGTCACTTTAGAGTCACGGGGCAAAGAGGAGGTAACTTTAGAGTCACGGGACAAAGAGGAGGTAACTTTAGAGTCACGGGACAAAGAGGAGGTCACTTTAGAGTCACGGGGCAAAGAGGAGGTCACTTTAGAGTCACGGGACAAAGAGGAGGTGTTTTTAGAGTCTCGGGGCAAATGGGGACGGTTCTGGTCCCCTGACCTCGGACGTCCACAGCTCTGAATCGCGATGCTCTAAATGAAAAGTTGTCGTGGTTGTGGTCAGATCCTGGTGATCCGCGCGGCGAAGCAGAAAGGGGTCCAGGTCACATGTGAGGTGGCCCCTCATCACCTGTTCCTGTGCGAGGACGACGTCTCCGGGATCGGACCAGGACGAGCTCAGGTCCGACCCATGCTGGGGACCAAAGAGGACCAGGAAGCGCTGTGGGACAACATGGACATCATCGACTGCTTTGCCACCGACCACGGTAACTATGGGGACCGAGGGGGCGGGACCAAGACCGGGGGTGGCGGGACCGGAACGAACCGAGGGGGCGGGACTTGGACTAAACCAGAGTGACCCCTTCAAGACTGTGGTCAATCTGTGTTTTGAATAGTTTTCAAACCTGCCCCGAGCTCGTTCTATGCCTGTTCTATGCCCCCGTTCTAAGCCCCGTTCTAAGCCCCGTTCTAAGCCCCGTTCTAAACCCGTTCTCCGTGGCAGCGCCCCACTCGGTGGAGGAGAAGGGCGGGGCTAATCCTCCGCCTGGTTTTCCTGGTCTGGAGACGATGCTTCCGCTGCTTCTGACCGCGGTCAGCGATGGCCGACTGACGCTCGACGATGTCATCAAGCGTCTCTATGACAACCCACGGAGGATTTTCAACCTGCCGGCCCAGGACAACACCTATGTGGAGGTCTGTGCGTCACACGGCAGGAGGGAGGGGCTTCTGTGTGGAAACGCCCCTTGATTTCAGATGTTCTTCTGTTACAGGTGGATCTGGAGCAGGAGTGGAAGATCCCTCAGGCCATGCAGTTCACCAAGTCCAAGTGGACTCCTTTTGAGGGCATGAGGGTGAAGGGCGTAGTGCGGCGGGTGGTGCTGAGGGGGGAGGTGGCCTACATCGACGGACAGGTCAGGATCACACTTCTGACACGCCCTCACTCACTAAAGCTTCATTATCAAACGCTTTAATATTAGAGTTCACTTCTTTACAGCTCTTGTCCTGTGCTTCAGGTGCTGGTTGCCCCTGGTTACGGTGAAGACGTCAAAACATGGCCGACCCCAATTCAGCATCCAGAGTTCAAAGAGACGCCGATGGTAAAGGGCTTGTGTTCAGGCTCGTGTTCAGCTCCTCCTGTGTTCAGCTCCTGTGTTCAGCTCCTCCTGTGTTCAGCTCCTGTGTTCAGCTCCTGTGTTCAGCTCCTCCTGTGTTCAGCTCCTCCTGTGTTCAGCTCCTGTGTTCAGGCTCGTGTTCAGCTCCTCCTGTGTTCAGCTCCTCCTGTGTTCAGCTCCTCCTGTGTTCAGCTCCTCCTGTGTTCAGCTCCTCCTGTGTTCAGGCTCATGTTCAGCTCCTGTGTTCAGGCTCATGTTCAGCTCCTTCTGTGTTCAGGCTCGTGTTCAGCTCCTCCTGTGTTCAGCTCCTGTGTTCAGCTCCTGTGTTCAGGCTCGTGTTCAGCTCCTGTGTTCAGGCTCGTGTTCAGCTCCTTCTGTGTTCAGGCTCGTGTTCAGCTCCTGTGTTCAGCTCCTTCTGTGTTCAGGCTCGTGTTCAGCTCCTGTGTTCAGCTCCTGTGTTCAGGCTCGTGTTCAGGCTCGTGTTCAGCTCCTGTGTTCAGCTCCTGTGTTCAGGCTCGTGTGTTCAGTCTTGTGTGTTCAGCTCCTCCTGTGTTCAGCTCCTGTGTTCAGCTCCTGTGTTCAGCTCCTGTGTTCAGCTCCTGTGTTCAGGCTCGTGTTCAGCTCCTTCTGTGTTCAGGCTCGTGTTCAGCTCCTGTGTTCAGCTCCTGTGTTCAGGCTCGTGTTCAGCTCCTGTGTTCAGGCTCGTGTTCAGCTCCTTCTGTGTTCAGGCTCGTGTTCAGCTCCTGTGTTCAGCTCCTTCTGTGTTCAGGCTCGTGTTCAGCTCCTGTGTTCAGCTCCTGTGTTCAGGCTCGTGTTCAGGCTCGTGTTCAGCTCCTGTGTTCAGCTCCTGTGTTCAGGCTCGTGTGTTCAGTCTTGTGTGTTCAGCTCCTCCTGTGTTCAGCTCCTGTGTTCAGCTCCTGTGTTCAGCTCCTGTGTTCAGCTCCTGTGTTCAGCTCCTGTGTTCAGGCTCGTGTTCAGCTCCTTCTGTGTTCAGGCTCGTGTTCAGCTCCTGTGTTCAGCTCCTGTGTTCAGGCTCGTGTGTTCAGTCTTGTGTGTTCAGCTCCTGTGTTCAGCTCCTTCTGTGTTCAGCTCCTTCAGTTTGTGTGACGCTCTTTAAAGGAATAATAGAGGATTTTTGGCAAGTCTTATTTCCTCGTGGACAGCTCAGTAGTTCTCCCACATGTCAATCATTCCCTGCGTGCTACTGCACACCTGTAGCCTGGTTCCCATAGCAGCACGTTTCCATGGCAGCACACATTCTTTTGCTCTTTAAATAAAGTTGTTTCTTTGGCTCAGACTCCGGAGCCGCTGAGGCCGACTCCGCCCCGAGACTCAGTCCGCTCCAGGGCCCACAGCCCCCGTCGCCCGGCCGGAGAGAGGGGCTTCCTGCTGCCGCCCAGAGTCCACCGCATCTCTGACCCAGGACTGCCCCCTGGTGGTGAGAACAGAGACGGACGTGTCTTTCATGTCTTCAAAAGTGCTCCTCTGTGTTTTTAAAGTCCAGACTGGGATCATTTCAGCCCACATTGCCTCCTCTAGTTTAATGAGCATGTTTAAGTTCCACGTTTCAGTCTCTAAAGGAGTTTCTGAAGTCTGTGTTGTTCTCCTCAGATGTGGCGGTGCTGCCTCCCTCTGGAGCGCCTCCTGCTGGAGACTGGTACGCTCACCCTCCTCCTCTGTCCCGGCTGCTCTCGCCCCAGCATCAGGGCCCTGCAGTAGCAGCCTCTCACCTGCAGGTGTCTCCACTGCTGCATCCTTTGGTGGGACAGCACATCCTCTCAGTCCGACAGTTCAGCAAAGAGCAGGTGCGTCCCACTTTCCTACAGGCGTCCCACTTCACCTGGCCCACTTCACCTGGCTCACTTCACCTGGCCCTTTCCTACAGGCATCCCACTTGTTTAACGTGGCCCACACTCTTTTCTCCACATGTTTAACGTGGCCCACTCTTTCCTCCACATGTCCCACTTGTCCAACGTGGCCCACTCTCTTTTCTCCAGATGTCCCACTTGTCTAACGTGGCCCACTCTCTCTTCTCCAGATGTCCCACTTGTCTGACGTGGCCCACTCTCTTTTCTCCAGATTTCCCACTTGTCTAACGTGGCCCACTCTCTTTTCTCCAGATGTCCCACTTGTCTAATGTGGCCCACTCTCTTTTCTCCAGATGTCCCACTTGTCTAACGTGGCCCACTCTCTTTTCTCCAGATGTCCCACTTGTCTGACGTGGCCCACTCTCTCTTCTCCAGATGTCCCACTTGTCTAACGTGGCCCACTCTCTCTTCTCCAGATGTCCCACTTGTCTGACGTGGCCCACTCTCTTTTCTCCAGATGTCCCACTTGTCTGACGTGGCCCACTCTCTTTTCTCCAGATGTCCCACTTGTCTAACGTGGCCCACTCTCTTTTCTCCAGATGTCCCACTTGTCTAACGTGGCCCACTCTCTTTCCTCCAGATGTCCCACTTGTTTAACGTGGCCCACACTCTTGTCCCACTTGTTTAACGTGGCCCAGTCTCTTGTCCCACTTGTTTAATGTAGCCCACACTCTTTCCTCCAGATGTCCCACTTGTTTAACGTGGCCCACACTCTTGTCCCACTTGTTTAACGTGGCCCAGTCTCTTGTCCCACTTGTTTAATGTAGCCCACACTCTTTCCTCCAGATGTCCCACTTGTTTAACGTGGCCCACACTCTTGTCCCACTTGTTTAACGTGGCCCAGTCTCTTGTCCCACTTGTTTAATGTAGCCCACACTCTTTCCTCCAGATGTCCCACTTGTTTAACGTGGCCCACACTCTTGTCCCATTTGTTTAACGTGGCCCACACTCTTTCGTCCAGATGTCCCACTTGTTTAACGTGGCCCACACTCTGCGTGTGATGGTGCAGAAGGAGCGCAGCCTGGACATTCTGAAGGTACGTGTCCCGCACACTTGACCGCGCCCTCTCCGGCCCACCGCTGACCCTCCCCCGTGTGTGTCCAGGGTCGTGTGATGGCGTCCATGTTCTACGAGGTCAGCACTCGCACCAGCAGCTCGTTCGCGGCGGCCATGTTCCGTTTGGGCGGGGCCGTGGTCCACTTCAGCGAGTCCACGTCGTCTTCGCAGAAAGGAGAGTCTCTGTCCGACTCGGTCCAGACCATGAGCTGCTACGCCGATGTCCTGGTGCTGAGACACCCCACGCCCGGCGCTGTGGAGGTCAGAACCTGAACCTGGGTTCAGGTTCTGGGTTTAGTCCAGAACCAGGACTAAACCCAGAACCTGAACAGTATTAAATCAGGACTGAACAAGAACCTGAACCCTAAACCCACAAGCTGAACCCAGAACCTAAACCAGGACTAGATCTGGACTAATCCCAGAACCTGAACCCAGAACCTGAACCCAGAACAGGAACAGAACCGGACAAAGGACAAAATAAAAACACATTTTAGGTTCTGACAGTTCTTTAACCTGTTTCCATCCGCCTCTTTGGCCCTGTGCACACTGGTTAGACCTGTGGACACCAGAGTGTTTTTTTGATTGATTCCTGCAGTGTTTAGCTTTATTACAGACTATCTCCTTTCCTCCAATCTCCAAACTGACGGGCGGTGGGGCAAGACCGCGTCATAAGGGCAAGCACGCGTCACCATCCCCCCTCCCCCCTCCCGCCCCCTTCCCCCCGGCTCCGCGCTGCTCCAGGCTCCCGTGTCTCCCCATACAAGCCCCGGAGTTTTTCTGCTTCGATTTACGACGAAACACGGTTCAAAGAGGCCCAAAACTTCATTAATGATATCGCACTCTTTACTATTATCACAATGGTGAAGGTTTATGAGGCAATTGATGCAGCAACCGGGAAAATAAACGGAGAGAAGTTCTATCCGATACTGAAAAACACGGAAATAAGAGCGCGATGGACATAAGACTTTTATATATATAGATCTATAGATATATCTGTTCTGCGCACGCTGTAGAATTAACACCGGTTTTATTCAGTCTCAAAGTAGACTCTTTCCCACTGTTGGGCTACGTCACGGGTGGGCGGGGCACACACACGCTCTGAGACTACGTCACGGGTTGGGCGGGGGAGCCAGATGGCTCTTCACAAGGGTGGGGGCGAATATCAAACCAAGCCGTTTGCATTTCCGGGTTGGTGAGGGGGTCCAAGGTCTGGGTGATATTTACTTAACTATTATGTTAAGGGTGTTGCACAACACTTATTATTATCAATTATACACTTAGGATAGACTACGAAACGTGAACAAAAGCATGTTATCGCACCTTTAAAAGATCTTACGTTCCACGTTTTGTAGGCCACTGATACCTATTATAACTGCTAAAAACAATATATGTGAAAATGTGTAAATATGAGTTTACCCATGAATTTCCCATATCGAGGTGAAAATATATATATATATATATATATATATATATATAATTTTATTTTATTTTTGTATTGCTATAGTAAGACATATATCTAACAAAATGTACGTCCAAAAGGCTAATAAAATCAGAAAACGTGATGGGTAAAATCTAGTCGCCTCCTGCCGAAAAATCTAGGCTCTGACTGTCTTTACGCACGAGAATAGAGAAGATTCTGTGTGAATAAACCCTAAGTCCCGCCCACCTTTCTAAAGCTATTCTTATTGGCTAGAATAATGTCAATCAAAGTCTTCTACGTCACCGTACGCTCGAGCATTCTCAATGTAAACAGAGAAGTCTCGTGAGTCGGAAGCGGCGTATTTTTTTTTGCCATCGTGGATGTTCTCATTCTGTAGGAAACAGTCTGAAGAAAAGATCGATGTCAAACACCATGTTATAAGTCAAACAGGTCATTTGTTATGGACGGAGAAATGCGCCGGACAAAAAGTATGAGCCAGAGAAGAAAAGTTTGTTTACCTGACAATATCTTGAAATCTGAAAACTTCAGGAAAAATACAAGTGGATATTGTTTTTCTGTGGTTCCTTACGGACAGACTGCGTACAAGGATGAACAGAATTAAAGACGTTTCGTCCATCATAAACAGCAAACAGGACATGCGTTTGTAAAAGTTGAGACTTTCTCACAAACTATTGGCAATTGCTTCTTGGGGCAAATTATTCAATGTAAATCAACGACATATTCGTTTTGTTGAGAAAATAACCTTTAAAATGATGTATAACTTATGGTATTGACCACGGAAATAAAAGTGATGATGTAAGAGAACTTTTGTAATTTGGAAACTGCGCCAGCCACAGGTGGATGTAACAGGTTAAAGAGCTTTTCTTATTTGGACCAAAACGTTCAAGTTCCTTTTTGACCTGAAGTTTAAATACTCAGAGTTCTACGTTCATCTGGCGCTCGGTTCTCTAGAGTTCTCACAGTTCTACGTTCATCTGGCGCTCGGTTCTCTTAGAGTTCTCACAGTTCTACGTTCATCTGGCGCTTGGTTCTCTAGAGTTCTCACAGTTCTACGTTCATCTGGCGCTCGGTTCTCTAGAGTTCTCACAGTTCTACGTTCATCTGGCGCTCGGTTCTCTTAGAGTTCTCACAGTTCTACGTTCATCTGGCGCTTGGTTCTCTAGAGTTCTCACAGTTCTACGTTCATCTGGCGCTCGGTTCTCTTAGAGTTCTCACAGTTCTACGTTCATCTGGCGCTTGGTTCTCTAGAGTTCTCACAGTTCTACGTTCATCTGGCGCTCGGTTCTCTAGAGTTCTCACAGTTCTACGTTCATCTGGCGCTCGGTTCTCTAGAGTTCTCACAGTTCTACGTTCATCTGGCGCTCGGTTCTCTAGAGTTCTCACAGTTCTACGTTCATCTGGCGCTCGGTTCTCCAGAGTTCTCACTGGTTGATGACGATGTTTCTTTCTTCTTCAGTCGGCATCGCGTCACTGCCGTAAACCGGTGATAAACGCTGGAGACGGCGTCGGAGAACATCCCACTCAGGCTCTGCTGGACGTGTTCACCATCCGAGAGGAGCTGGGCACGGTCAACGGCATGACGGTCAGACACGGTCGCCACTAAACATTTCACTTTAACAAATCTAAAAGAGCAAGGGTTTCTCAGGAGGGTTATTTTCAGGTCGAGGCTGTTCCACTCCGAGACGGCAGGGGGCGACGGCCAACGGGGAACGCCCCAAAAATACATCTTTAATGATCACAGGGACGTTTAATCAATTAGTTTAATCAATTCATTAAACGTCTCCATGGTTTAGTCTCTCTCTGGTTCTTCTCAGATCTCCATGGTTTAGTCTCTCTCTGGTTCTTCTCAGATCTCCATGGTTTAGTCTCTCTCTGGTTCTTCTCAGATCACCATGGTTTAGTCTCTCTCTGGTTCTTCTCAGATCACCATGGTTTAGTCTCTCTCTGGTTCTTCTCAGATCACCATGGTTTAGTCTCTCTCTGGTTCTTCTCAGATCACCATGGTTTAGTCTCTCTCTGGTTCTTCTCAGATCACCATGGTTTAGTCTCTCTCTGGTTCTTCTCAGATCACCATGGTTTAGTCTAACTCTGGTTCTTCTCAGATCACCATGGTTTAGTCTCTCTGGTTCTTCTCAGATCTCCATGGTTTAGTCTCTCTGGTTCTTCTCAGATCTCCATGGTTTAGTCTCTCTCTGGTTCTTCTCAGATCACCATGGTTTAGTCTCTCTCTGGTTCTTCTCAGATCACCATGGTTTAGTCTCTCTCTGGTTCTTCTCAGATCACCATGGTTTAGTCTAACTCTGGTTCTTCTCAGATCACCATGGTTTAGTCTCTCTCTGGTTCTTCTCAGATCTCCATGGTTTAGTCTAACTCTGGTTCTTCTCAGATTACCATGGTTTAGTCTCTCTCTGGTTCTTCTCAGATCACCATGGTTTAGTCTCTCTCTGGTTCTTCTCAGATCACCATGGTTTAGTCTCTCTCTGGTTCTTCTCAGATCACCATGATTTAGTCTCTCTCTGGTTCTTCTCAGATCACCATGGTTTAGTCTAACTCTGGTTCTTCTCAGATCACCATGGTTTAGTCTCTCTCTGGTTCTTCTCAGATCTCCATGGTTTAGTCTAACTCTGGTTCTTCTCAGATCACCATGGTTTAGTCTCTCTCTGGTTCTTCTCAGATCTCCATGGTTTAGTCTAACTCTGGTTCTTCTCAGATCACCATGGTTTAGTCTAACTCTGGTTCTTCTCAGATCTCCATGGTTTAGTCTCTCTCTGGTTCTTCTCAGATCACCATGGTTTAGTCTCTCTCTGGTTCTTCTCAGATCTCCATGGTTTAGTCTCTCTGGTTCTTCTCAGATCACCATGGTTTAGTCTCTCTCTGGTTCTTCTCAGATCACCATGGTTTAGTCTCTCTCTGGTTCTTCTCAGATCACCATGGTTTAGTCTAACTCTGGTTCTTCTCAGATCTCCATGGTTTAGTCTAACTCTGGTTCTTCTCAGATCACCATGGTTTAGTCTCTCTCTGGTTCTTCTCAGATCTCCATGGTTTAGTCTCTCTCTGGTTCTTCTCAGATCACCATGGTTTAGTCTCTCTCTGGTTCTTCTCAGATCACCATGGTTTAGTCTCTCTCTGGTTCTTCTCAGATCACCATGGTTTAGTCTCTCTGGTTCTTCTCAGATCACCATGGTTTAGTCTCTCTCTGGTTCTTCTCAGATCACCATGGTTTAGTCTCTCTCTGGTTCTTCTCAGATCACCATGGTTTAGTCTCTCTCTGGTTCTTCTCAGATCACCATGGTTTAGTCTCTCTCTGGTTCTTCTCAGATCACCATGGTTTAGTCTAACTCTGGTTCTTCTCAGATCACCATGGTTTAGTCTCTCTCTGGTTCTTCTCAGATCACCATGGTTTAGTCTCTCTCTGGTTCTTCTCAGATCACCATGGTTTAGTCTCTCTCTGGTTCTTCTCAGATCACCATGGTTTAGTCTAACTCTGGTTCTTCTCAGATCACCATGGTTTAGTCTCTCTCTGGTTCTTCTCAGATCTCCATGGTTTAGTCTAACTCTGGTTCTTCTCAGATCACCATGGTTTAGTCTCTCTCTGGTTCTTCTCAGATCTCCATGGTTTAGTCTAACTCTGGTTCTTCTCAGATCACCATGGTTTAGTCTAACTCTGGTTCTTCTCAGATCTCCATGGTTTAGTCTCTCTCTGGTTCTTCTCAGATCACCATGGTTTAGTCTCTCTCTGGTTCTTCTCAGATCTCCATGGTTTAGTCTCTCTGGTTCTTCTCAGATCACCATGGTTTAGTCTCTCTCTGGTTCTTCTCAGATCACCATGGTTTAGTCTCTCTCTGGTTCTTCTCAGATCACCATGGTTTAGTCTAACTCTGGTTCTTCTCAGATCTCCATGGTTTAGTCTCTCTCTCTCTGGTTCTTCTCAGATCTCCATGGTTTAGTCTCTCTGGTTCTTCTCAGATCACCATGGTTTAGTCTCTCTCTGGTTCTTCTCAGATCACCATGGTTTAGTCTCTCTCTGGTTCTTCTCAGATCACCATGGTTTAGTCTCTCTGGTTCTTCTCAGATCACCATGGTTTAGTCTCTCTCTGGTTCTTCTCAGATCTCCATGGTTTAGTCTCTCTCTCTCTGGTTCTTCTCAGATCTCCATGGTTTAGTCTCTCTGGTTCTTCTCAGATCACCATGGTTTAGTCTCTCTCTGGTTCTTCTCAGATCACCATGGTTTAGTCTCTCTCTGGTTCTTCTCAGATCACCATGGTTTAGTCTCTCTCTGGTTCTTCTCAGATCTCCATGGTTTAGTCTCTCTCTGGTTCTTCTCAGATCTCCATGGTTTAGTCTCTCTCTGGTTCTTCTCAGATCACCATGGTTTAGTCTCTCTCTGGTTCTTCTCAGATCACCATGGTTTAGTCTCTCTCTGGTTCTTCTCAGATCACCATGGTTTAGTCTCTCTCTGGTTCTTCTCAGATCTCCATGGTTTAGTCTCTCTCTGGTTCTTCTCAGATCACCATGGTTTAGTCTCTCTCTGGTTCTTCTCAGATCACCATGGTTTAGTCTCTCTCTGGTTCTTCTCAGATTACGATGGTTGGAGACCTGAAACACGGCCGCACCGTTCACTCTCTGGCCAAACTCCTGACGCAGTATCGGATCACGCTGCGATACGTGGCCCCCAGGAACCTGCACATGCCTCCAGAGATCTGCAGCTTCGTGGCCTCCAAAGGAATCAAGCAGGTTTGTCCAACATTAACGTTCTGAAGATTTATTGAGGCTAGTGAGGCCTGGACTCCACTAGAGGGCGACACACACTGTTCATGTTATGGAGGTGAGTGAGGCCTGGACTCCACTAGAGGGCGACACACACTGTTCATGTTATGGAGGCGAGTGAGGCCTGGACTCCACTAGAGGGCGACACACACTGTTCATGTTATGGAGGCGAGTAAGGCCTGGACTCCACTAGAGGGCGACACACACTGTTCATGTTATGGAGGCGAGTAAGGCCTGGACTCCACTAGAGGGCGACACACACTGTTCATGTTATGGAGGCGAGTGAGGCCTGGACTCCACTAGAGGGCGACACACACTGTTCATGTTATGGAGGCGAGTAAGGCCTGGACTCCACTAGAGGGCGACACACACTGTTCATGTTATGGAGGCGAGTGAGGCCTGGACTCCACTAGAGGGCGACACACACTGTTCATGTTATGGAGGCGAGTGAGGCCTGGACTCCACTAGAGGGCGACACACACTGTTCATGTTATGGAGGAGAGTGAGGCCTGGACTCCACTAGAGGGCGACACACACTGTTCATGTTATGGAGGCGAGTGAGGCCTGGACTCCACTAGAGGGCGACACACACTGTTCATGTTATGGAGGCGAGTGAGGCCTGGACTCCACTAGAGGGCGACACACACTGTTCATAACAGACAGCTCGGCACAATATTTCACACATCGACTTAGTAGAAAATATTCATCTGTTTTCATCTGGTCACGTTTAGACTGATTCAAGAGTCATTCTCAATCTGTGGATCTAGTCTGAGATTGGGCGGAGCCTCCTGATGATGGGCTGTTTTTGTTTACAAGTTTCACCTGAAACTAAACCAACAGCCCTGTCATGGGTCCTGTTGTTGGCTGCTGCAGCGCCTCATCACTGATGAGTACCTGGTTAGCGTCAGAATGACCAGTATGTCGCCCCCTGGCTTCTAGACACTGTTGTGCACTGCAGGAAGATTGAACCTCCATTTGTGATTAAATATTATTTAAGCCTTAAGTACATATTATTTATCATGTGTTTGTTTACATGTTTGTTTACATGTTTGTGTGTGTTCAGGAGGAGTTCCAGAGCATCGAGGAGGCGTTGCCCGACACAGACGTTCTTTACATGACGCGCATCCAGAAAGAGCGCTTCTCCTCAGAGGAAGAGTACAAAGCGGTGAGAGCCGTGCGTGTGCGTGCTTGTGTGTGTATGTAACACGTGTGTGTATGTAACACGTGTGTGTATGTAACGTGTGTGTGTGTGTATGTAACACGTGCGTGTATGTAACACGTGCGTGTATGTAACACGTGCGTGTGTGTAACACGTGCCTGTGTGTGTGTGTATGTAACACGTGTGTGTGTATGTAACACGTGCGTGTATGTAACACGTGCGTGTATGTAACACGTGCGTGTATGTAACACGTGCGTGTATGTAACACGTGTGTGTGTGTGTGTGTGTGTGTATGCAACACGCGCGTGTATGTAACACTTGCGTGTATGTAACACGTGCGTGTGTGTGTGTGTGTGTGTGTAACACGTGCATGTATGTAACACGTGCGTGTGTGTGTGTATGTAACACGTGCGTGTATGTAACATGTGCGTGTGTGTGTAAGTAACACGTGCGTGTATGTAACACGTGCGTGTGTGTGTGTGTGTGTGTGTGTGTATGTAACATGTGCGTGTATGTAACACATGTGTGTGTAAGTAACACGTGTGTGTATGTAACACGTGCGTGTGTGTGTGTGTGTATGTAACATGTGCGTGTATGTAACACATGCGTGTGTGTGTAAGTAACACGTGTGTGTATGTAACACATGCGTGTGTGTGTATGTGTATGTAACACGTGCGTGTGTGTGTAAGTAACACGTGCGTGTATGTAACACGTGCGTGTATGTAACACATGCGTGTGTGTGTGTGTAAGTAACACGTGCGTGTTTCTAACACGTGCGTGTGTGTAACACGTGCGTGTGTGTGTGTATGTAACACGTGCGTGTATGTAACACATGCGTGTATGTAACACGTGCGTGTGTGTAACACGTGCGTGTATGTAACACGTGCGTGTATGTAACACGTGCGTGTGTGTGTGTGTATGTAACACGTGCGTGTGTAACACGTGTGTGTGTGTGTGTAACACGTGCGTGTGTGTAACGCGTGTGTGTAACACGTGTGTGTGTGTAACACGTGTGTGTGTGTATGTAACACGTGTGTGTATGTAACACGTGTGTGTGTGTGTATGTAACACGTGCGTGTATGTAACACGTGTGTGTGTGTGTGTGTATGTAACACGTGCGTGTATGAAACACGTGCGTGTGTGTGTGTGTGTATGTAACACGTGCGTGTATGTAACACGTGCGTGTGTGTGTGTATGTAACACGTGCGTGTGTGTGTGTATGTAACACGTGCGTGTGTGTGTGTGTAAGTAACACGTGCGTGTATGTAACACGTGCGTGTATGTAACACGTGCGTGTATGTAACACGTGCGTGTATGTGTAAGTAACACGTGCGTGTATGTAACACGTGCGTGTATGTAACACGTGCGTGTGTGTGTATGTAACACGTGTGTCTGTGTGTGTATGTAACACGTGCGTGTATGTAACACGTGCGTGTGTGTGTAAGTAACACGTGTGTGTATGTAACACGTGCGTGTGTAACACGTGCGTGTGTAACACGTGTGTGTATGTAACACGTGCGTGTGTGTGTAAGTAACACGTGTGTGTATGTAACACGTGTGTCTGTGTGTATGTAACACGTGTGTGTATGTAACACGTGCGTGTATGTAACACGTGCGTGTGTGTGTGTGTGTGTGTGTGTGTGTGTATGTAACACGTGCGTGTATGTAACACGTGTGTGTGTGTGTGTGTGTGTGTGTAACACGTGCGTGTATGTAACACGTGCGTGTGTGTGTGTGTGTGTATGTAACACGTGCGTGTATGTAACACGTGCGTGTGTGTGTGTATGTAACACGTGCGTGTGTGTGTGTGTGTGTAAGTAACACGTGCGTGTATGTAACACGTGCGTGTATGTAACACGTGCGTGTATGTTTAAGTAACACGTGCGTGTATGTAACACGTGCGTGTATGTAACACGTGCGTGTGTGTGTATGTAACACGTGTGTCTGTGTGTGTATGTAACACGTGCGTGTATGTAACACGTGCGTGTGTGTGTAAGTAACACGTGTGTGTATGTAACACGTGCGTGTGTAACACGTGTGTGTGTGTAACACGTGTGTGTATGTAACACGTGCGTGTGTGTGTAAGTAACACGTGTGTGTATGTAACACGTGTGTCTGTGTGTATGTAACACGTGTGTCTGTGTGTATGTAACACGTGTGTGTATGTAACACGTGTGTGTATGTAACACGTGCGTGTATGTAACACGTGCGTGTGTGTGTGTGTGTGTGTGTGTATGTAACACGTGCGTGTATGTAACACGTGCGTGTGTGTGTGTGTGTGTGTATGTAACACGTGCGTGTATGTAACACGTGCGTGTGTGTGTGTGTATGTAACACGTGCGTGTGTGTGTGTGTGTGTGTGTAAGTAACACGTGCGTGTATGTAACACGTGCGTGTATGTAACACGTGCTTGTGTGTGTAAGTAACACGTGTGTGTATGTAACACGTGCGTGTGTAACACGTGTGTGTGTGTAACACGTGTGTGTATGTAACACGTGCGTGTGTGTGTAAGTAACACGTGTGTGTATGTAACACGTGTGTCTGTGTGTGTATGTAACACGTGCGTGTATGTAACACGTGCGTGTGTGTGTAAGTAACACGTGTGTGTATGTAACACGTGCGTGTGTAACACGTGTGTGTGTGTAACACGTGTGTGTATGTAACACGTGCGTGTGTGTGTAAGTAACACGTGCGTGTATGTAACACGTGCGTGTGTGTGTGTAAGCAACACGTGTGTGTATGTAACACGTGCGTGTATGTAACACGTGCGTGTGTGTGTGTGTGTATGTAACACGTGCGTGTGTGTGTGTGTGTGTGTGTATGTAACACGTGCGTGTATGCAACACGCGCGTGTATGTAACACTTGCGTGTATGTAACACTTGCGTGTATGTAACACGTGCGTGTGTGTGTGTGTGTGTGTAACACGTGCGTGTATGTAACACATGCGTGTGTGTGTGTGTGTAAGTAACACGTGCGTGTATGTAGTACGTGCGTGTGTGTGTATGTAACACGTGCGTGTATGTAACATGTGCGTGTATGTAACACATGCGTGTGTGTGTAAGTAACACGTGCGTGTATGTAACACGTGCGTGTATGTAACACATGCGTGTGTGTGTAAGTAACACGTGCGTGTATGTAACACGTGCGTGTATGTAACACGTGCTTGTGTGTGTAAGTAACACGTGTGTGTATGTAACACGTGCGTGTGTAACACGTGTGTGTGTGTAACACGTGTGTGTATGTAACACGTGCGTGTATGTAACACGTGCTTGTGTGTGTAAGTAACACGTGTGTGTATGTAACACGTGCGTGTGTAACACGTGTGTGTGTGTAACACGTGTGTGTATGTAACACGTGCGTGTGTGTGTAAGTAACACGTGTGTGTATGTAACACGTGTGTCTGTGTGTGTATGTAACACGTGCGTGTATGTAACACGTGCGTGTGTGTGTAAGTAACACGTGTGTGTATGTAACACGTGCGTGTGTAACACGTGTGTGTGTGTAACACGTGTGTGTATGTAACACGTGCGTGTGTGTGTAAGTAACACGTGCGTGTATGTAACACGTGCGTGTGTGTGTGTAAGTAACACGTGTGTGTATGTAACACGTGCGTGTATGTAACACGTGCATGTATGTAACACGTGCGTGTGTGTGTGTATGTAACACGTGCGTGTGTGTGTGTGTGTGTGTATGTAACACGTGCGTGTATGCAACACGCGCGTGTATGTAACACTTGCGTGTATGTAACACTTGCGTGTATGTAACACGTGCGTGTGTGTGTGTGTGTGTGTGTAACACGTGCGTGTATGTAACACATGCGTGTGTGTGTGTGTAAGTAACACGTGCGTGTATGTAATACGTGCGTGTGTGTGTATGTAACACGTGCGTGTATGTAACATGTGCGTGTATGTAACACATGCGTGTGTGTGTAAGTAACACGTGCGTGTATGTAACACGTGCGTGTATGTAACACATGCGTGTGTGTGTAAGTAACACGTGCGTGTATGTAACACGTGCGTGTGTGTAACACGTGCGTGTATGTAACACATGCGTGTGTGTGTGTGTAAGTAACACGTGCGTGTATGTAACACGTGCGTGTGTTTGTATGTAACACGTGCGTGTATGTAACACGTGTGTGTATGTAACACGTGTGTGTATGTAACACGTGTGTGTAACACGTGTGTGTATGTAACACATGCGTGTGTGTGTAAGTAACACGTGTGTCTGTGTGTGTATGTAACACGTGCGTGTATGTAACACGTGTGTGTATGTAACACGTGTGTGTGTGTGTATGTAACACGTGTGTGTGTGTGTATGTAACACGTGTGTCTGTGTGTGTATGTAACACGTGCGTGTATGTAACACGTGTGTGTATGTAACACGTGTGTGTATGTAACACGTGTGTGTGTGTATGTAACACGTGTGTGTATGTAACACGTGTGTGTATGTAACACGTGCGTGTATGTAACACGTGTGTGTGTGTAAGTAACACGTGTGTGTATGTAACACGTGCGTGTGTAACGTGTGTGTGTAACACGTGTGTGTGTAACACGTGCGTGTGTGTAACACGTGTGTGTGTGTAACACGTGTGTGTGTAACACGTGCGTGTGTGTAACACGTGTGTGTATGTAACACGTGCGTGTATGTAACACGTGCGTGTGTGTGTGTGTATGTAACACGTGTGTGTATGTAACACGTGTGTGTGTGTGTATGTAACACGTGCGTGTATGTAACACGTGTGTGTATGTAACACGTGCGTGTATGTAACACGTGCGTGTGTGTGTGTGTGTGTATGTAACACGTGCGTGTATGTAACACGTGCGTGTATGTAACACTTGTGTGTATGTAACACTTGCGTGTATGTAACACTTGCGTGTATGTAACACGTGCGTGTGTAACACGTGTGTGTGTGTAACACGTGTGTGTATGTAACACGTGCGTGTGTAAGTAACACGTGTGTGTATGTAACACGTGTGTCTGTGTGTATGTAACACGTGTGTGTATGTAACACGTGCGTGTATGTAACACGTGCGTGTGTGTGTGTGTGTGTGTGTGTGTGTGTGTGTGTGTGTATGTAACACGTGCGTGTATGTAACACGTGTGTGTGTGTGTGTGTGTGTATGTAACACGTGCGTGTATGTAACACGTGCGTGTGTGTGTGTGTGTGTGTATGTAACACGTACGTGTATGTAACACGTGCGTGTGTGTGTGTATGTAACACGTGCGTGTGTGTGTGTGTGTGTAAGTAACACGTGCGTGTATGTAACACGTGCGTGTATGTAACACGTGCGTGTATGTGTAAGTAACACGTGCGTGTATGTAACACGTGCGTGTATGTAACACGTGCGTGTGTGTGTATGTAACACGTGTGTCTGTGTGTGTATGTAACACGTGCGTGTATGTAACACGTGCGTGTGTGTGTAAGTAACACGTGTGTGTATGTAACACGTGCGTGTGTAACACGTGTGTGTGTGTAACACGTGTGTGTATGTAACACGTGCGTGTGTGTGTAAGTAACACGTGTGTGTATGTAACACGTGTGTCTGTGTGTATGTAACACGTGTGTGTATGTAACACGTGCGTGTATGTAACACGTGCGTGTGTGTGTGTGTATGTAACACGTGCGTGTATGTAACACGTGTGTGTGTGTGTGTGTGTGTATGTAACACGTGCGTGTATGTAACACGTGCGTGTGTGTGTGTATGTAACACGTGCGTGTATGTAACACGTGCGTGTGTGTGTGTATGTAACACGTGCGTGTGTGTGTGTGTGTAAGTAACACGTGCGTGTATGTAACACGTGCGTGTATGTAACACGTGCGTGTATGTGTAAGTAACACGTGCGTGTATGTAACACGTGCGTGTATGTAACACGTGCGTGTGTGTGTATGTAACACGTGTGTCTGTGTGTGTATGTAACACGTGCGTGTATGTAACACGTGCTTGTGTGTGTAAGTAACACGTGTGTGTATGTAACACGTGCGTGTGTAACACGTGTGTGTGTGTAACACGTGTGTGTATGTAACACGTGCGTGTGTGTGTAAGTAACACGTGTGTGTATGTAACACGTGTGTCTGTGTGTGTATGTAACACGTGCGTGTATGTAACACGTGCGTGTGTGTGTAAGTAACACGTGTGTGTATGTAACACGTGCGTGTGTAACACGTGTGTGTGTGTAACACGTGTGTGTATGTAACACGTGCGTGTGTGTGTAAGTAACACGTGCGTGTATGTAACACGTGCGTGTGTGTGTGTAAGTAACACGTGTGTGTATGTAACACGTGCGTGTATGTAACACGTGCGTGTATGCAACACGCGCGTGTATGTAACACTTGCGTGTATGTAACACTTGCGTGTATGTAACACGTGCGTGTGTGTGTGTGTGTGTGTGTAACACGTGCGTGTGTGTGTGTGTGTAAGTAACACGTGCGTGTATGTAACATGTGCGTGTATGTAACACATGCGTGTGTGTGTAAGTAACACGTGCGTGTATGTAACACGTGCGTGTATGTAACACATGCGTGTGTGTGTAAGTAACACGTGCGTGTATGTAACACGTGCGTGTGTGTAACACGTGCGTGTGTGTAACACATGCGTGTGTGTGTGTGTAAGTAACACGTGCGTGTATGTAACACGTGCGTGTGTTTGTATGTAACACGTGTGTGTATGTAACACGTGTGTGTATGTAACACGTGTGTGTATGTAACACGTGTGTGTAACACGTGTGTGTATGTAACACATGCGTGTGTGTGTAAGTAACACGTGTGTCTGTGTGTGTATGTAACACGTGCGTGTATGTAACACGTGTGTGTATGTAACACGTGTGTGTGTGTGTATGTAACACGTGTCTGTGTGTGTATGTAACACGTGCGTGTATGTAACACGTGTGTGTATGTAACACGTGTGTGTATGTAACACGTGTGTGTATGTAACACGTGTGTGTGTGTATGTAACACGTGTGTGTATGTAACACGTGTGTGTATGTAACACGTGCGTGTATGTAACACGTGTGTGTGTGTGTGTGTAAGTAACACGTGTGTGTATGTAACACGTGCGTGTGTAACACGTGTGTGTGTAACACGTGTGTGTGTAACACGTGCGTGTGTGTAACACGTGTGTGTGTGTAACACGTGTGTGTGTAACACGTGCGTGTGTGTAACACGTGCGTGTGTGTAACACGTGTGTGTATGTAACACGTGCGTGTATGTAACACGTGCGTGTGTGTGTGTGTATGTAACACGTGTGTGTATGTAACACGTGTGTGTGTGTATGTAACACGTGCGTGTATGTAACACGTGTGTGTATGTAACACGTGCGTGTATGTAACACGTGCGTGTGTGTGTGTGTATGTAACACTTGTGTGTATGTAACACTTGCGTGTATGTAACACTTGCGTGTATGTAACACGTGCGTGTATGTAACACGTGCGTGTGTGTGTATGTAACACGTGCGTGTATGTAACACGTGCGTGTGTGTGTGTGTAAGTAACACGTGCGTGTATGTAACACGTGTGTGTGTGTATGTAACACGTGCGTGTATGTAACATGTGCGTGTATGTAACACGTGCGTGTGTGTGTGTGTAAGTAACATGTGCGTGTATGTAACATGTGCGTGTATGTAACACGTGCGTGTGTGTGTGTAAGTAACATGTGCGTGTATGTAACACGTGCGTGTATGTAACACGTGCGTGTGTGTGTATGTAACACGTGCGTGTGTAAGTGTGTGTGTGTGTGTAACACGTGTGTGTAAGTAACACGTGTGTGTGTGTGTAAGACGTTTGTAACACGTGTGTGTGTGTGTAAGACGTGTGTAACACGTGTATGTCCCTGGCCCCTCCCCCAGTGCTTCGGTCAGTTCATCCTCACTCCTCACATCATGACCGGAGCCAAGAGGAAGATGGTGGTGATGCATCCACTGCCCCGAGTCAACGAGATCAGGTCAGTCTGCCCCGGGGCAAGTGCGGCTGCGAAGGGAATGATTATAAAGTCATACAAGTTATAAACAAACTTCACTTTTTATGAAGTTTGTATGTAACTTGTAACTTTTTTATCTCCCAAAGGGGGCGCCAGTGAGAGGCCCTGACAGAAGTAGACGGTCAGCACTAGATCAGAGGGAATCAGGAAGTTACAGAGTCCAAAATGGCGGCGCTCTGGCCCAAATCACTTGCGGTTCACCATTTTGCTCCACCTGGTGGTGAGGGAGGGACATTTACTGTCTCACAGCAACAACAGATCAGACTTGCTGGCCCGATGGTTAGAGACACGGCACAAAGAGTTCATGGGTTCGATTCCTGCAGGAGCTTAATTATCTTGAGTTTAACATTTTTTTTGCACAGTCTAGTTTGTTTTGGGATGAGTTATCTGCACTTTTACTAAAACAACGCCCTGGTATAAACCAGTTTTAACCAAACGAAGTAAAGCTAAAACTTAGGGTTAAGGGGAAGGTCAGGGGTTAAATGTTCAGGGTTTAGGGTTAAACCCAGACCCATGAGAAAATGATTTCCTCTGTCGCCGCCATCTTGGATTTCGTAACTTCCGTCCTGATTCCCTACATGATCTAGTGCTAACCGGGCTGGGATACGTGTAAAGATAGTGGGTGGGGCTAACAGTGGGCGGGGCTATGTGTAAAGACAGTGGGTGGGGCTATGTGTAAAGACAGTGGGCGGGGCTATGTGTAAAGACAGTGGGCGGGGCTATGTGTAAAGATAGTGGGCGTGCTATGTGTAAAGACAGTGGGCGGGGCTAACAGTGGGCGGGGCTATGTGTAAAGATAGTGGGCGAGGCTAACAGTGGGCGGGGCTATGTGTAAAGATAGTGGGCGGGGCTATGTGTAAAGATAGTGGGCGGGCTATGTGTAAAGATAGTGGGCGGGGCTATGTGTAAAGACAGGGTTTAAACAGTTTCCTGTGTTTCAGCGCTGACGTGGACTCTGACCCTCGAGCGGCGTATTTCAGACAAGCTGAGAACGGCATGTACATCCGCATGGCCCTGCTCGCCACCGTCCTGGGCCGCTGAGCGCTCGGGCCCCGCCGCTCGGGCCCCGCCGCTCGGGCACATGCAATAAACTCTCCACACACTTCAGACCTGTTTCTTCTCCTTTAGTTTATTATTTAGTTTCTTTGTCTGCTGCAGACTTAAGCGTCTAGTTTGACTGTTTTATTGTTTGTCTCACGACGGGTGACACTCGGGGGTCTCTCAGGGAGGTCTCAGGGGGGTCTTGGGAGTCTCAGGGGGCTCTTGGGGGTCTCAGGGGGCTCTTGGGGGTCTCTCAGGGAGGTCTCAGGGGGGTCTCAGGGGGCTCTTGGGGGTCTCAGGGGGCTCTTGGGGGTCTCGGGGCTCTTGGGGGTCTCTCAGGGAGGTCTTGGGGGGCTCTTGGGGGTCTGAGGGGGCTCTCGCGGGTCTGAGGGGGCTCTTGGCCGCTTCATGTGTGGCACATTTACTCTTGGTACTCGTTACTTCTCATACAAATAGTAAAACTTTATATATTCTCTGTAAACGATCTGCACATGTTTCGTGTACTTTCCGTGTACTTTTACTGTTACTGTGAATATCGACCGCTGCGTCTCGCTGAACGCCAAAGAAACTAAAGTAGCCCAGTCGCGTCTGCGGAGTTTCACCAACGATAATGAGACCTTGTGTTTTTGCACCGACAGAAGACGATTAACTGTCAGTTTTTGTTTCACGTGAATTGGCGAATTAGAGACATGAACCGGACCTGACCTCTGACTCATGACCTCTGACTTATGACCTCTGACTATGACCTCTGACTCATGACCCCTGACCTCTGACTATGACCCCTGACCTCTGACTATGACCTCTGACTGACCTCTGACTATGACCTGGGATCGGGACAAACTGTCTGGTTGGACTGACGCTGGATTAAACCTGCTCTGTGTAAGTTTCCTCTGCCTGGTGCTGTTTCCATGGAGACGTTTTGATCCCACTGGAACATGATCATTCCTGTGTTTACTTTAAACTGATGTAGAAAAGTCATTTTTAATAAATAAGAAATTGAACAGTTTGTGCTGCAGCGTCTTCACTTTGTTTCTCAGACTCGTGTGGAATCATCACGAAATGTCCCCAAACCGTCGCGGCGCGGCGTGACGCGCTCGCTTGCTCGTTGTGACGCGCTCGTGGCGCGCTCATGGCGCGACTTCTGAGAGAGCTCCTCCCTCCAAAAAACGTTGAACAGAACAGCAGAGGTGGCATTTGGTTACATTTACTTTTTCAAGAAATTGGAAAATGTTGGTCGGGCGACAGTAAATATAAAGTATATTTGGAGCAGCTTCAGTTCAAACTTTCTGATCCTGAAACTCCAGGCTAGATTCTGTTTTGAGTCGCACTCAATTGGGCCCGCGGGCCGCCATTTTAATTGGACTCCTTCAAAAGTTGATCACGTGGAGATGCCGGGGATTGAACCCGGGGCCTCATACATGCTAAGCATGCGCTCTACCACTGAGCTACATCCCCTTCTGTCCTGAGGGCCCCAACTGTAGAATCACACTTTAAGTTCTTTTGTGTGAAACATTGAAGGTTTTGTTCTCACTCTACTCTCTTCTCTCTTTACTCTCTTCTCTCTTTACTCTCTTTAAATCGTGACTTATTCTTTTAAAACTCGTCACAACTTCACATCCTGAAGTTTTCACAGATCGATCAAAAAATAATCTAAAGTCGCTTCTTCAGAGCTTTTCACGACTTTCAGAGACAAGAGCGAGGCTAAACAAGCTAACAGCTAAACAAGCTAACAGCTTAACAAGCTAATAGCTAAACAAGCTAACAGCTAAACAAGTTCACAGCCTAACAAGCTAACGGGTAAACAAGCTAACAGCTAAACAAGCTAACAGCTAAACAAGCTAACAGCTAAACAAGCTAACAAACAGCTAAACAAGCTAACAGCTAAACAAGTTCACAGCTTAACAAATTCACAGTTTAATAAGCTAACGGCTAATGAGGATTACACCAACAAGCTAACAGCTAAACAAGCTAACAGCTAAACAAGCTAACAAACAGCTAAACAAGCTAACAGCTAAACAAGCTCACAGCCTAAACGAGCTCACAGCTAAACGAGCTAACAGCTAAATGCTCTAGAATCAGAACGTTGTGTCAAATTATCGTCACAAAATCTGTTTTTACGATTGTTTTATCTTCCATCCGTTTTCTCCCGCTTGGTCCCTTTCGGGGTCGCGGGTGACTGGAGCCTTTCCCAGTGACTTCGGGCCTTAGGCGGGGTACACCCTGGACAGTGGCCAACTTGTCGCAATTTATTCAAATAGTTCAACGCGGGCGTGACCTCAGAATATTAATGAGCTACAAATGTCCCGGATGGACATTCAAGCGCGCTCAGGCCGCTCAGGGAAATAACACGGGGAAATGGCAGAACAACAGCGACTTCGACAGATAATCTCACTAAAACTGAGGAAAGATGACGTCCAAGAGCGAAGCTGAAACACATAAAGTAGAAGATTCTGAACGAGTGTAAGCGATGTTTACGCTGCAGAGGACGTTGTCTTAGCGGAAAGAAGACTGAACTTGTAAGAAAGTTTATCTGGGCTTTCAGCGTCTTCATCTAGACTCTTCTCTCTCCTCAGTCCCATTTTTGAACATTACGACGTGGCATTTGTGAGGGTTTTACTGAATAAAACTGATGTTAATTCTACAGCGTTTGCGGAACACGGTAAACTCATGTCCACCGCTCCAGCGCAGGCAGCGCTCCAGCCGCAGCGCTCGAGTGCTGCGGCTGGAGCGGCGGTCGTCGGATTCAGGAAAGTTATGAACCAAACGCCCTCTATTTCAGGTTTATCGTAGCGAGAATCACTTTTACACGTTCCAAAGCTGCAGTGTTTGTGGCTAAACGTCTTTGTTGTTCAACATCCGGGAACGTGTGCAGTGGCAACGGAGTCCGCCATTTTGAAAGGGGCACAACAGCACGTCTACTACACATGAAATCCAGGAAATATGAGGCCAAAATGCCAAAAACCTGCGTTCTGTAAGGACATTGTTCTGTAAGGACATTGTTCTGTAAGGTCATTGTTCTGTAAGGTCATTGTTCTGTAAGGACATTGTTCTGTAAGGTCATTGTTCTGTAAGGTCATTGTTCTGTAAGGACATTGTTCTGTAAGGTCATTGTTCTGTAAGGACATTGTTCTGTAAGGTCATTGTTCTGTAAGGACATTGTTCTGTAAGGTCATTGTTCTGTAAGGTCATTGTTCTGTAAGGACATTGTTCTGTAAGGTCATTGTTCTGTAAGGACATTGTTCTGTAAGGTCATTGTTCTGTAAGGTCATTGTTCTGTAAGGACATTGTTCTGTAAGGTCATTGTTCTGTAAGGTCAATGTTCTGTAAGGACATTGTTCTGTAAGGTCATTGTTCTGTAAGGACATTGTTCTGTAAGGTCATTGTTCTGTAAGGACATTGTTCTGTAAGGTCATTGTTCTGTAAGGTCATTGTTCTGTAAGGACATTGTTCTGTAAGGTCATTGTTCTGTAAGGTCATTGTTCTGTAAGGACATTGTTCTGTAAGGTCATTGTTCTGTAAGGACATTGTTCTGTAAGGTCATTGTTCTGTAAGGACATTGTTCTGTAAGGTCATTGTTCTGTAAGGACATTGTTCTGTAAGGTCATTGTTCTGTAAGGTCATTGTTCTGTAAGGTCATTGTTCTGTAAGGTCATTGTTCTGTAAGGTCATTGTTCTGTAAGGACATTGTTCTGTAAGGTCATTGTTCTGTAAGGTCATTGTTCTGTAAGGACATTGTTCTGTAAGGTCATTGTTCTGTAAGGTCAATGTTCTGTAAGGACATTGTTCTGTAAGGTCATTGTTCTGTAAGGACATTGTTCTGTAAGGTCATTGTTCTGTAAGGACATTGTTCTGTAAGGTCATTGTTCTGTAAGGTCATTGTTCTGTAAGGACATTGTTCTGTAAGGTCATTGTTCTGTAAGGACATTGTTCTGTAAGGTCATTGTTCTGTAAGGTCATTGTTCTGTAAGGACATTGTTCTGTAAGGTCATTGTTCTGTAAGGACATTGTTCTGTAAGGTCATTGTTCTGTAAGGACATTGTTCTGTAAGGTCATTGTTCTGTAAGGACATTGTTCTGTAAGGTCATTGTTCTGTAAGGACATTGTTCTGTAAGGTCATTGTTCTGTAAGGTCATTGCTCTGTTGACTGACCAAGAAATGAGAGCTTTGTCGTTTTGCCGTTGTCGTCTAAAGAATTAAAGGTCCCATAACATGCAAAATCGACTTTTCAGAGCTTTTAACCTTCTTACATTGCTATTTGTGCTTCATAAATGTACCAGAGTGTTTTTTTTGATTGATTCCTGCAGTGTTTAGCTTTATTACAGACTATCTCCTTTCCTCCAATCTCCAAACTGACGGGCGGTGGGGCAAGACCGCGTCATAAGGGCAAGCACGCGTCACCATCCCCCCTCCCCCCTCCCGCCCCCTCCCGCCCCCTTCCCCCCGGCTCCGCGCTGCTCCAGGCTCCCGTGTCTCCCCATACAAGCCCCGGAGTTTTTCTGCTTCGATTTACGACGAAACACGGTTCAAAGAGGCCCAAAACTTCATTAATGATATCGCACTCTTTACTATTATCACAATGGTGAAGGTTTATGAGGCAATTGATGCAGCAACCGGGAAAATAAACGGAGAGAAGTTCTATCCGATACTGAAAAACACGGAAATAAGAGCGCAGTGGACATAAGACTTTTATATATATAGATCTATAGATATATCTGTTCTGCGCACGCGGTAGAATTAACACCGGTTTTATTCAGTCTCAAAGTAGACTCTTTCCCACTGTTGGGCTACGTCACGGGTGGGCGGGGCACACACACGCTCTGAGACTACGTCACGGGTTGGGCGGGGGAGCCAGATGGCTCTTCACAAGGGTGGGGGCGAATATCAAACCAAGCCGTTTGCATTTCCGGGTTGGTGAGGGGGTCCAAGGTCTGGGTGATATTTCTTAACTATTATGTTAAGGGTGTTGCACAACCCTTATTATTATCAATGATACACTTAGGATAGACTACGAAACGTGAACAAAAGCATGTTATCGCACCTTTAAAGTATTCGTAGCTCATGACGTCGTAGAACAGGATCCAGTCTTGTTGGTTTTATATATCGCGTGCCCCTTTTAAAATGGCCGCTGTGGGAAGTCTCTACGACGTGACCGCGAACGCATGTGGCGCGGTGATGTCACATGGCCCCTGAACACAGGACGTCCCCCTGAACACAGGACGTCCCCTGAACACAGGACGTCCCCCTGAACACAGGACGTCCCCCTGAACACAGGACGTCCCCCTGAACACAGGACGTCCCCTGAACACAGGACGTCCCCCTGAACACAGGACGTCCCCCTGAACACAGGACGTCCCCCTCAACACAGGACGTCCCCTGAACACAGGACATCCCCCTGAACACAGGACGTCCCCTAAACACAGGACGTCCCCCTGAACACAGGACGACCCCCTGAACACAGGACGTCCCCTGAACACAGGGGACACGTCCCCCTGAACACAGGACGTCTCCCTGAACACAGGACGTCCCCTGAACACAGGACGTCCCCTAAACACAGGACGTCCCCCTGAACACAGGACGTCCCCCTGAACACAGGACGTCCCCTGAACACAGGGGACACGTCCCCCTGAACACAGGACGTCTCCCTGAACACAGGACGTCCCCTGAACACAGGACGTCCCCTAAACACAGGACGTCCCCCTGAACACAGGACGTCCCCCTGAACACAGGACGTCCCCTAAATACAGGACGTCCCCCTGAACACAGGACGTCCCCCTGAACACAGGACGTCCCCTAAACACAGGACGTCCCCCTGAACACAGGACGTCCCCCTGAACACAGGACGTCCCCCTGAACACAGGACGTCCCCTGAACACAGGGGACACGTTCCCCTGAACACAGGACGTCCCCCTGAACACAGGACGTCCCCCTGAACACAGGACGTCCCCTAAACACAGGACGTCCCCCTGAACACAGGACGTCCCCCTGAACACAGGACGTCCCCTGAACACAGGACGTCCCCTAAACACAGGATGTCCCCCTGAACACAGGACGTCCCCCTGAACACAGGACGTCCCCTAAACACAGGACGTCCCCCTGAACACAGGACGTCTCCTGAACACAGGACGTCCCCTGAACACAGGGGACACGTCCCCCTGAACACAGGACGTCCCCTGAACACAGGACGTCCCCCTGAACACAGGACGTCCCCTGAACACAGGACGTCCCCTGAACACAGGACGTCCCCTGAACACAGGACGTCCCCTGAACACAGGACGTCCCCTAAATACAGGACGTCCCCCTGAACACAGGACGTCCCCTGAACACAGGACGTCCCCTAAATACAGGACGTCCCCCTGAACACAGGACGTCCCCTGAACACAGGACGTCCCCTGAACACAGGACGTCCCCCTGAACACAGGACGTCCCCCTGAACACAGGACGTCCCCTGAACACAGGACGTCCCCTGAACACAGGGGACACGTCCCCCTGAACACAGGACGTCCCCTGAACACAGGGGACACGTCCCCCTGAACACAGGACGTCCCCTGAACACAGGACGTCCCCCTGAACACAGGACGTCCCCTGAACACAGGACGTCCCCCTGAACACAGGACGTCCCCTGAACACAGGACGTCCCCTAAATACAGGACGTCCCCCTGAACACAGGACGTCCCCTGAACACAGGACGTCCCCTAAATACAGGACGTCCCCTAAATACAGGACGTCCCCCTGAACACAGGACGTCCCCCTGAACACAGGATGTCCCACGTTTTTAGTGTGAGCTTAGTAAACATATGTTTGTATGATATTGTTGTTTTTGTTGCACCTGAACACGTGTTTCTCTTTTCTTCAGACTCTTGTGTAAAACATCGACTTTGAAGACGCACAACAGAAAGTCGTTTGGCTGTCATTAAAAGTAACACAACAACAACACATGATCCATGTTTGTGTTTGTTCGAGTCAAAAGTGAATCCCATGGAGATGCCGGGGATTGAACCCGGGGCCTCATACATGCAAAGCATGCGCTCTACCACTGAGCTACATCCCCATGTGAGCTCCATGACACAGTAGCAGTTATATCTTTTGTGTCGTGTTAAGATTCTTCTACATTTACAGATTTATATCTAAGAAATATGAGCTTAACACGTGGAAATTGGACTTAAAACAGTGTTTTCGTCTTTTAGCTGTTGAAGCGCTTTGTTTGACACAAATGTTAGCTTAATGCTACAGCGGCGTAGGAGCGTCTCACTGCGCATGCGCGACAGACAAGGGACCAGCAGTGTTGGCTCCGGGGCTAACGGCGCCTTTCTACGCATTTAACCTGAAATAACACAACTAATCACGTGCCTCTATGATCCAGTCAACACCACAGCGATATCCACAATATTCACTTTACACACGGTAAGAAATCGACTTTTAAATCTGTTTATGTGCGGCTAGCTTATTGTGAAAGCTGTCATGTATCCCTCCGCCGGACTCCGTAGAGAAATCAGGTAGTTTAAGGGAAACTAGACCTTATGAACAAGTGCGCGAGGAGCACTCACTTCTACTAAACATCTTTAAAATAGTGTCATCAAAGATCGCATTTTGTACATTTAAATCCAGCCGAATTTACCACTAAGCACTCAAGTATTTTGATCAAGTATTTTACTCTGAATTGTTTAATGTGTTTTTGCTGACGTTCGTAGAAATGTGTAGAATTAGCTGAAATGTGAAGCCATTTTAAAATCAGTTGTTGCACGGGCCCCCCTCCGCTGTTTCTGCATCGTTAGCTTCTCAGAGCGTGGCGTGTGAACAAAGAAGATGGGGAGGAAAGAAAAGCACCATTTTCAGTTCCATTTTATGCATTTCACACATGGATCTCGCTTTGGTTTCAAGATTAGCATCTCGCAAACGTCATTGAAGCTGCTTGACATGTGCCGGCGGTGATTGACGCGCGGTGCGGTGCGTGAACAGCCCGCACTTCGCAGTCTTAGTGCGTGAACAGCCCGCACTTCGCAGTCTTAGTGCGTGAACAGCCCGCACTTCGCAGTCTTAGTGCGTGAACAGCCCGCACTTCGCAGTCTTAGTGCGTGAGGCGGAAGAAGTGTCCATGTGTCGGGATTATCAGAGGATTAACGTGAGGACAAGCGGAGACGCGCGCAGCTTTCTCCGACACGTTCTTTCTAATAACGCCTCCAAGAAACGACCAAATCCGGGCCACACGCGCCGGACACGTGACTCTGGCCCGCTTTGGCCCGGATTGTGTAGAAATGTGGTCCGGACTCGGGCTAAACGCGCGTGAAAGGCCGTGTCAGAGCTGCGATGACTTAAGTATCTCGTTATTTAAAGCCTCGGATGAACTTTAGACCTCCAAAAGCCCCAACACTAGAAAGTAGCAGGGAGAATATTTGTGTCCGGTTTATTCCTCGTTCTTTTCTATTGTAATTACTTTCAGTCTGTAATTCAGCGGCCCAAACGGACCACTTTGTCAAGGTTTCTCGTTTGACGCAACATTTAGAGGATTTTTCCACTTTCGAACGCTGTAATATTTCGCTTTATGTCGTTCATCGCTATGGCAACGGTCGTCATCTGTCATCACGCTGAACTCTGACCGCAAAAAAAAGGTCAAATCTAAAAGAAAGAAACCAAATGAAAACATGTTTTTTTAGGAGCAGGACAAGGAGGCGACTGGTCACCGGAGATGTCGTGGTTACGATGTTTTACTCACAATAATCATAACTGTGACTGTGTTTTCACCTTCCACTTGAGACATAAACGAATCCAACTGTTCTGATGTTTTACGTGTTAGCACAGATTAGCATTAGCCTAACTGTTATTTCAGTTGGAACGCACCGAAGTAAAAGAGTCTAAATCAGGATCAAACCGAGTCTTCAGAACTAAAAAGAGCTCAAATCTGAAGAGAGAACTTTGTCAAAAAGTGTGTAAAACTGGACTTCACATGGACCTGACCTGGACCAGGGGAGTCCAGACCCAGACCCAGACTGAACCAGACCCAGACTGAACCAGGACCAGACTGAACCAGGACCAGACTGAACCAGGACCAGACTGAACCAGGACCAGACTGAACCAGGACTCACTCCTGAAGATGAGTCGCACATGTTGGGTTAGTTTTCTGAGGAGGAGTTTGTAAAAGTCTAAAGTTTAAAGTCTAAAGTTTAAAGAGTGAAAAATAGCATTTGGTCCTGAGAAGATGAAGAATTAAAGCCTCAAACCGCGCCCTCTGCGCTGTGGCGCCCTCTGCTGCTGTTTCATGGGTGCTTCGGGTGCAGGTGATCTTGTCACAAAACGGACAATAACACATGGCCAATGCTGCGCATCACCATGGCAACTTAACACTTAATAACTTTAGAGTCTCCTGAAGATGATGTTCCCTACATTTAAAAAGGTGCAATTATTACCACTGCAGTTGTGGTAAAACACCGACTTTGAAGACGCCTTTTCAGTTTCGCTGTCATTAAAAGTAACACAACAACAACAACAACACGTGATCCATGTTTGTGTTTGTTCGAGTCAAAAGAGAATCCCATGGAGATGCCGGGGATTGAACCCGGGGCCTCATACATGCAAAGCATGCGCTCTACCACTGAGCTACATCCCCATGTGAGCTCCATGACACAGTAGCAGTTATATTTCTTTTTGTCGTGTTAAGACAAGGGACCAGCAGTGTTGGCTCCGGGGCCTTTCTACGCATTTAACCTGAAATAACACAACTAATCACGTGACTTTGGCCCGGATTGTGTGGAAATGTGGTCCGGACTCGGGCTAAACGCGCGTGAAAGGCCGTGTCAGAGCTGCGATGACTTAAGTATCTCGTTATTTAAAGCCTCGGATGAACTTTAGACCTCCAAAAGCCCCAACACTAGAAAGTAGCAGGGAGAATATTTGTATTTGTGCCTGGTATATTGTAGTCGTACGTCTTCTGCAGTCGTACGTCTTCTGTAATCGTACGTCTTCTGCAGTCGTACGTCTTCTGTAGTCGTACGTCTTCTGCAGTCGTACGTCTTCTGTAATCGTACGTCTTCTGCAGTCGTACGTCTTCTGTAGTCGTACGTCTTCTGCAGTCGTACGTCTTCTGTAATCGTACGTCTTCTGCAGTCGTACGTCTTCTGTAGTCGTACGTCTTCTGTAATCGTACGTCTGCTGCAGTCGTACGTCTTCTGCAGTCGTACGTCTTCTGCAGTCGTACGTCTTCTGCAGTCGTACGTCTTCTGCAGTCGTACGTCTTCTGCAGTCGTACGTCTTCTGCAGTCGTACGTCTTCTGCAGTCGTACGTCTTCTGCAGTCGTACGTCTTCTGTAATCGTACGTCTTCTGCAGTCGTACGTCTTCTGCAGTCGTACGTCTTCTGCAGTCGTACGTCTTCTGCAGTCGTACGTCTTCTGCAGTCGTACGTCTTCTGCAGTCGTACGTCTTCTGCAGTCGTACGTCTTCTGCAGTCGTACGTCTTCTGCAGTCGTACGTCTTCTGCAGTCGTACGTCTTCTGCAGTCGTACGTCTTCTGCAGTCGTACGTCTTCTGCAGTCGTACGTCTTCTGCAGTCGTACGTCTTCTGCAGTCGTACGTCTTCTGTAGTCGTACGTCTTGGACTTTAGACTTAAGTGTTACATTAGCGCCTCCTGGAGGATGTTTTATGGCGGTTCTTGCAAAACAACCGCGACGACAGGATTCAGTGTCATAAAAGCCAAGATTCTAGAATGTCACTTTACTCCACTTCCTCGTTTCAAGTCTGACGGTTTGTAACACCTGGAGACCCAATACCAAACAACAACAACAACAACAACAACAACAACAACAACCTTGAGTTTTCTCTGTCGTCTAAAGAAGAAAGTAATGAATAGTGGGTTTGGCCGACTCTAAAGTTTAAAGAAGATGGCGCTAAACGCACTTTTGCAGTTTGCTGCCCGCCGCCATTAAAAGCAACACAACCACAACAACGACTTGTTCAGTGGCACTCAGTGGCGCTCAGTGGCGCTCAGTGGCGCTCACCTGTTGTGAAGAGTCTTCCTTGTGTCTTCACTGACCGCTCAGGGTAAGAATCGCTCTGACACTGGTTTATTTCTGGTCATATCGTTTTTAAGAGTCAGTGTTTTGTCCAAACATTTGACCCAGAATGAAGAAAAGAATAAATACATTTTAAAAGCTCTGAGCCTTCCCCATGCCACTGTCGGGTCCCCCACCCTCCTGTCCGGGGCCCTCACCCTCCTGTCCGGGTCCCCCACCCTCCTGTCCGGGGCCCCCACCCTCCTGTCCGGGGCCCCCACCCTGTTTTTAACAAAAACAATACAGTTATTGCCACGGCAACCACCTGTTCTACGTAATTTGAAAGGTTTCGAGGTTCCCCACGTCACTCACGCACTGGTCACCCGTCCTCTCCCCAGACACTTCATTTGACCTGTTAGAAGTACAGACCACGCCCTCAGTTTACTGGTTATTGCCAGGAGCGACTGAGAGATTGCCATAGTTTGGGATACGGGACACTATGGGGTACACTATGGGGGACACTATGGGGGACACTATGGGGTGCACAATGGGGGACACTATGGGGTGCACAATGGGGGACACTACTATGGGGGACACTATGGGGGACACTATGGGCGACACTATGGGGTGCACTATGGGGTGCACTATGGGGTGCACTATGGGGGACACTATGGGCGACACTATGGGTGACACTATGGGTGACACTATGGGGTGCACTATGGGGGACACTATGGGGTGCACAATGGGGGACACTATGGGGGACACTATGGGGGACACTATGGGGTGCACAATGGGGGACACTATGGGCGACACTATGGGCGACACTATGGGGTGCACTATGGGGGACACTATGGGCGACACTATGGGCGACACTATGGGCGACACTATGGGGTGCACTATGGGCAACACTATGGGGGACACTATGGGATGCACTATGGGGGACACTACGGGCGACACTATGGGGTGCACTATGGGCGACACTATGGGCGACACTATGGGGGACACTGGGGTGCACTATGGGGTGCACTATGGGCGGCACTATGGGGGACACTATGGGCGACACTATGGGGTGCACTATGGGCGACACTATGGGGTGCACTATGGGCGACACTATGGGGTGCACTATGGGGTGCACTATGGGGGACACTGGGGTGCACTATGGGCGACACTATGGGGTGCACTATGGGCGACACTATCGGCGACACTATGGGGTGCACTATGGGCGACACTATGGGCGGCACTATGGGCGACACTATGGGCGACACTATGGGCGACACTATGGGGTGCACTATGGGGGACACTATGGGGTGCACTATGGGCGACACTATGGGCGACACTATGGGCGACACTATGGGCGACAATATGGGCGACACTATGGGGTGCACTATAGGGGGACACTATGGGGGACACTATGGGGTGCACTGGGCGACACTATGGGGTGCACTATGGGGGACACTATGGGCGACACTATGGGGTGCACTATGGGGTGCACTATGGGCGACACTATGGGGTGCACTATGGGGGACACTATGGGGTGCACTATGGGGACACTATGGGCGACACTATGGGGTGCACTATGGGGTGCACTATGTTGGACACTATGGGCGACACTATGGGCGACACTATGGGGAGCACTATGGGGGACACTATGGGGTGCACTATGGGGGGACACTATGGGGTGCACTATGGGGGACACTATGGGGTGTACTATGGGGGACACTCCACCTAAGGGCCAAAGTCGCTGGGGTCCCATTGCATTCCATTATCTACACGTGACACAAACGAGCGCTCGAGCCTGATAATAATAATAATAATAATAAATATAGCCGCAAGCGGCAATGATCAGCCCTCGCCACGCCGCCGCCACGCCGCAAGAGGAGGGGGCGCTAACACGCCCCAATTGTCCTTTTATTACGCCTACTGCTGAATCTGTGACGCTGTCACATCTTCTCCCCTTTGTTTTACCATCAAAAAGCTATTTTATTTTGAATTCTTGGCAAAATGTGCAGCTTTTCCGCACAGACACCGGTACTTTTTGAATAAAAATGTGGATACCTTTTGATGGTCCACCCCTGAAGATGAGTCTCACCAAATTTCAGGTTAATAGGGCTGACGCCCTGGGAGGAGTTTGTGAAAGTCTAAAGTGTAAACATGTTCTGGCGATTTCCCCATTGGAATAACATGGCAGGTTTTGGTCATCGCTACGGCAAAACCATAACAATTATGACATGGGTCTCATCGACTTTTTTGATGGGTATGCCAAAATTGAGTTGTGTGTCAAATTTCATAAAATTTCGCAAAACTAAACATTTAACCTCCATATAAAATCTGTAGGGGGCGCTGTGGTGCCAAATTAATTTATTTCACTTCAAGTATGTTTAGCGCAAAGAGTTTAACAACTGATTCTAATTTGACGCAATTCAGACTTTATCTGCGCAAACGGCAGAAATGTTAAATTTGGGAGATTTCTGAAATTCTAGCTACAGTTTGCGGCTTCGCCGCTCAGAGACCGTAACAGGTATCAATGTAATTTGAATAACTTTTGATGTCCCACTCCTCAGTAGCATTTTCACCAAATTTCAGCTTTTTAGAGCCAACGCCCTGGGAGGAGTTCGTAAAAGTACGACGTTTGGAAAAACTCCCGAGTCATGCTTAGCCATTTTTTAACCAATATGGCCGACATTTGGTTGGGCGGACGGCGTTGCCGTAATAATATTTTTTACTTCTCTTGTCACCATCTACCTCTGCGCCAAATTTCATGATTCTACGATCAGATTTTTTTTGGGTCATTTCCTATCTCTCAATGCATTTTTGGTACATTTGGGGGCGCTGACGCGCCAATTTTTTTATTTTAGAAAAGGAAAATAGCCAGAATGTAGAGAGGCACGATTTTTAGAGGTGTGCAATTTTTTTTTACTTTTCGTCAATGTTCACTGGGTGAAAAATAGGGGGGTTGGTCCCGAGAAGAAAGAAAGAAAGAAGAAGAAAGAATAATATTCCGATGCGAAAACAATGTTTCCCATTTTTCAAATATCATAAACTATACATTTTCGGAAAGCGCTTTCCTACCTCATGGTGTGGGTCCCTGGTCACTGACGGGTACTTTCGTTAATTTTGAGTGGGCTCCGCCGACTTTGTGTTTTTGGCCCTCTATACAGTAATAATGTTCAATTTTTGCATTACATGCTTATATGCACGGAACATGCAAGAGATGGGGAACGTATTCGTGAGCTACTTAGGGCAAATGAGTGCTTTATATGGGGATGACGACCGCCCAATGTAAAGTGCTCGTTTAGTGCGCACTTTTGCACGGGCTTCGCCCGTTTACAACGGTAATGTTCCATTTTCCTACTACTAATTAGTATGCACGGGGCGTGCGTGAGTGAAGGAGTGCGTTAGTGAGTGTTTGGAAGTGGGCGAGCGCTTCGCGCTCGATTTCGTGCGCACTTTCGCAGCCGTGCTTCGCACGGCCTTACGAGATTAATAGGCCTCTCGCCAGCTTGTGGCGCTCGGGCCTAATAAGAGCCACACAAGGATCTGATTGTCGTTTGAGGCGAGGCGTTGGTCGGATTAGACAGAACACACACACACACAGAGACACACACACACACACACACAGATCCTTCTGACTCACTCTGTTGTAATCTGCAGACTCGGCACAAATGTAATCCACTTTGAACCAGCCGCAGAGCTAACTACGCTAGTGATGCTAACTGGCCAAATGCTAATTAGCTAATGCTAATCCAGCCTGAACGCTGAAGAGCCGCACAAAGCCGAGTTTGGACTGAGCATTAAAGGCGTTATGACCAAAGATAATGTCCCATGTGGATTCTTTATGATTAAACATAAACGATACAGACTTAGTCACTTTAACACAAAACATTTCTTACTGTAAAATGTGAACTCCAAACACAAAACTGGTGACAGAAGGCTCTCCACAGATCTGACCTGTAATCGCACCTGGTGGAGCCAGGGCGTAACCCAAGTTCAAAGTTACACAGAATGGAACAAAACAAGAACATCGCAGACAATGACTCTTGTAGTACTTTCTACAAGTACAAGTACTCTAGTTTCTCATGTACTCGCTCATGAAAGAGAGCGACATGCAAAGTTGATTTGGACCATGACACATATTATCATGAATGATGTGGGGCACTGTCATGGGATGAGACATACACTGATGCTATTCCGTAACACATCGAGAACACAATTCAACTTAGAATATGAAACGACACAGAAATATCAGACATTTGTATGGCATGCTTGGGAGAAAACGCCGGGACTGATCACGCAGGCTGTGGTACGCAGCCTGCGTGATCCTCCTGCGTCTCACCTCGTTTTTTCCCATGCTGGTTGGTTTTATTAGATATTCTGGAATAGGCGGCACATTTCTCATTTGTCAGCTTCACATCAAGGCACTTGTTTTACAGCTGGTATTTTTCCTAGAGATCAAGCCTTGGGTAAACATTACCCAAACTCCTCTGGGCTGTCACCCCCCCTAGGGTAAACATCCTTTGGCCCATCTTTACGATACCTTCACAAACAAATGCAGTTTGTCACACACCCGTTCTTCTCTTAGACTAATGATGCAGATAAAATATCACTATTATGCAGATAAAATACATCACAGAAATATAATCATATATTCACATTTCATCACATTTCCCTCCTGTTTATCAAAGCATTAGTCTACTGTCTCATATGCCAAACACATTACTCTTTTCAGTTTTCAACATGTCTTTCATATAGTTGTTAAAATGACACTTTTACACACAAAAGGTTTATGCACAGTTCTCAAACATTGAACACACTCCTTTTCTCTCGGCCCACAACATGTGTACATGGCTATATTACTGTCCTAAATTTTGAGTCAGATTGGTCAATCTCTGTAATTTGACAAACAGACAATTTACCTTGTCTATAATTTTGTGGTGTGATGGGAAATATAGAAGTACAAGCGGAAAGCCCTTAAACCCGCTGCTCTCTGGTCAGTCACTTTGACTCGTCAGGGACCTCTCTGGACACCCCAATAGAATCAAATACTTAGTATCAGGTGCTACTGGGACCAGATTGTCCACTAACCTCTCGACCTTGACCCTGCGGTATGGTTCTGGGTGATGCTGATCTTTGTTATGACCATGGCTGGCCACAAAAGGGATACATAGGCACAATGTCCTAGTCCCTTTGTTTCCAAGCCCTCAGCACTATGTCCCCACACCATTATACGTCCTTGCGCTTGGTTTCTTAAGAGACCTTCTTCCGCTGCTCGCTTCGGTCACACCTATGACACATATGAACTGGTACATTTCCCATCTCAATTCATAATCTCATTAACATTGCATGTAGTTATGTTGTAGCAGATAAAAAAAAACTCTCTTAGTTAGTGTAACCAATAGTGGCTGTATAATATGCCATTGTGTTTCTTCAGCTACTGTCATGTCAATTATACATTATACATTACACATTATACATTTCGTAACCTTCCATCAAGTTGATCACTTATTTTCTTCCCTCTATTCCAGGTCTGTGTATGTTTCATTTACCGGTATACACAGTTGTGACACACCATTGGTATGTTGATCGATTGTCCCGATTGTCCCGATTGTCCCGATTGTCCGGTGCATAATACAGGTGTTCAGCACCCATATTACCGTCATCGCTGCGATGATAACTGCTGATTATTTTCCACAGAGTATGGTACTCTGCGCACCGTAGCCTCTGGCTCTCGTTCATCGTAGCAGAGTATAGCACTTTGCGTACTGTAGAATCTGTCTCCCGTCCATTGTAGCAAAGTATCGTACTCTACCGTAGACTCTGGACAAAACTCATACAAACGAAGTCCTGCGTCTGCGATGTTATGGATCTGCCGCTGTATTGTCCAGACATTTCTCTCACTTTCCCATGAGAGCAGCCATGTTCTCGTCCCTCCAATGGTCGGTGTGAGGACGATACGGTGTGGCTCCGTCCACTTGGCTCGTCCACTTGGCTCGTCTCTGTAAACACATCTCCAACACATTCTCTGCTGCGGTGATAAACAAAGTCTTTTCGACAATTCAATGTATTTCAAACAGTTTTCTTGTTTACAATTTTTTTTGCACGTACATATCCCTCCTTTTTGAGATATGGCCTTGCCCATTTCTCAAACTACTACATTTAAACAAAATTCAATAATCCAGATTTACAGTTTACAACATTCACTAATCCTTGATGTAATCAAGGAAGGGATGGAATTGCGTCTGTCACTCCAACTCCGCAATGTCACCTCTTCACCTTTCACAGTTCAGTGGTCACATCCCTGGCTGAGCCCCCCCTTCCACGGCGCTGGGCTCCCACCCTGTGTGGGACAATCAGTCTGTGTGTAATCTTACACTTCCCAAATCTGTAACTTGTAAATCTGTTTTACCACCATTTGTTTCAAACTATAAATGTTTCAAACTATAAATGTCTGCTGTATGCGTGTGCGTGCGTGCGTGTGTGTGTGTGTGTGTGTGTGCAATACAAATACATCAAACAATAATAATTATCCCAATAATTCCCCGTTGAGCATAAGGGTCAGTTCACAACTTTGAGTATTAACATCAAATTTCACATCTCCTCTGTGGGTGTGGCCTGACTAAAGTCACCCATCTAATGTGATATGTGCTAATCTTCTATATGTGCTTCAGGTGAGTTTCAAACTCAATCTTTCACACCTGCTCATGTGGTGCTTTACAAACATTGTGTATTAATTTGTTCTAGCAAGTCTATATGTGTCCATCCATCCATTTTCTACCGCTTGTTCCCTTTTGGGGTCGCGGGTGACTGGAGCCTATCCCAGGCTATCCCAGGCTATGATGTTGGTCTGGTCCGGGAATCGAACCCATGATCTCCTTCTTGGGAGGCAAGAGCGCTAACCGCCTTTGCCACCGTGCACCCGTCTATATGTGTATTAAAATCAAAATTATTCTAAACCTTCCCCTTGGTTATAAGGCACATCTCTTTCAACAACCTGTCTTTCCCCTTGTTGCCTACTTTCTTTGTCTTTTCTTTGTCACGTATCACATCTTCCTCTCTGTCTTCCCCTCTGTCTTTCTCTGTCTTCCTCTCGTAACGGAGGAAACACCCATTTCCAAATTTCTAAACCTGCTCTTTCTTTCTCTCTTTTCACTTACTCTTTACCTTCACTTGTAACCTGCTTTTACTTTCTCATTACTGCTGATATAACTATCAGACGCTGCATCCCCTGGGATTCCACTGTTCTTCACTCCTCCTGTTTAGTTCTGTTATCACTGGTTTCATAACTTCTATAGCGTCTAAATTTAGATGATAATGTCTTATTTAAATCTATTCAATTCTTGATTGAATCTCCACAATCCTTCAGGTAATTCCTTTTAGAATGTCAAATTCTTTCCCTGTTAATGTTAACTTTTCCTATTACTCATCAGTCGACCCCCCCTGAGGTGTTGCTGTTGGTGTCCCTGTGATCTGTAAAGATAACAACATCTGCTCCATCCTGAGTCCTCCAGATTCTTTGCCAGTCAATAGCCCCTTATCTCTGACTATCTTTTATGACTTGGTGTCCTCCCACTTCTGCGTCAATTGCCCTAGTTAATAACACAGTCATGTCTTTCCAAGGAGGACATTGGACGTCACTATTTAACTTATTCCCTCACTTACGGCTACATGCAATACGAGGTTTCCTCATGATAATACAAATAAATAAGTTACTGATATACTTTTACTATCACTTTACTTACTGCCCGTTTTATGTCCAAAAATATCAGTCGTCACTCATTTACCCAAATTATCACTTCCAGGCCTGTGCCTGTATTTGATTCTAAATTTAAAAACACTTCTGTCTTTTCGTCCTGTACGTTCATCTAGTCATGCATTAAGTCCAAAAAGATCATTTTTTGTCAAGTCCAAAAATAAAACAAAACAAAACGTAGCTTTGTTCTGTGCACTCAAAAAACATGATACCGTAAAAACACAACTTTTGTCTTCTATGTCGGGGACAGGAAGTGTTCTGTCTGTGATCACATTCCCCAAAATATTGGCCATCTATAAAAATCTGAATTCATCTTTATCTCTTATCAAGTTTAATAAAATCTTTATAATTGATTGTTGTCAATCAAAACAAAACCCTTTAAAATGTGTTCCATAGAGCTCTCAAATACTAAAATTTAAACCATCTGGGTTTAGTTCCTAATTCATTAACCTTCCTTCAGAGCGTCCTCTGAACTGCTTTCTCCCTTCTCCTGTGTTGTTGACCCCCCTTATCTCCCCCTCTCTGCCACGTCATCTGAGCACACTGGAAGTCTCCCTCCAAAATCCTCTTATGACTTTTCCTTTGTCTTTTTACAGTTTGGGGTGATAATTCTGGCATTATGTGGTCTCGGTCGTCTGAGAGAAATGCTACTTGCTTTACAGTCACGTCATATCTCAAGCTTCTAGTAGAATTTCTTATTGATTTTCCACCGGAGATAATGCTAGGTGTTTAAAGATTCACCCGTGACTGCAAATTTTAGATCTCTCAGAATAACGCCTTGTGACCCTTGTATGATTAATTGTGATTCACACTTGTTAGTTAATCACTTATTAATCCTCATTCACACATTCATACTTCTCTCTTACTTACTTTGCTCGTGCACAGCGCTTACATTCACACATCTTTATGTCAGTAACAACTCGGCATAAGGCTTCATTACTTTCTTTCGGTGAGAAACTTAACTCGTGGTGAGCAATTTAACTCCTTTATGTGAGAAACTTATCTACACAAAGCCAACCAATATTTTTCCAGCAATATTAAACTAATTGCTAAAATCCAACCAATATTTTTCAGAAATATCAAAAACTAATGCTCCAACGCCAACAATATTTTGTTACTAATGCTAAACTAATGTTGGGGTGCACGGTGGTAAAGGCGGTTAGCGCTCTTGCCTCCCAAGAAGGAGATCATGGGTTCGATTTCCGGACCAGACCAACATCACATGATCTCTCTGGGTGGAGTCTGCATGTTCTCCCCGTGGGTGGAGTCTGCATGTTCTCCCCGTGGGTGGAGTCTGCATGTTCTCTCACTTTCCCATGAGAGCACCCATGTTCTCGTCCCTCCAATGGTCGGTGTGAGGACGACACGGTGTGGCTCCGTCCACTTGGCTCGTCCACTGTCCAGGGTGTACCCCGCCTAAGGCCCGAAGTCACTGGGATAGGCTCCAGTCACCCGCGACCCCAAAAGGGAACAAGCGGTAGAAAATGGATGGATGGATGGATCAAACTAATGCATAAAACGTTTCATGGCTAACTCTTTCACACACAAAGTTTTGTCTGACCTTCTTTGTCGCCTGTGTTCTCCTGCTGCTTTGAAACGACGAGCTTGATTTTACAATCAAATAACTAAACCGTGGAGGGACAAACCGTGCAGCAGGCGGCGCTCGCCAAATACAGCACTTTAAAAATGTTAAGTAACATTTCAAAGTAACGCGGCGCTCGGCCCCTCAGCGAGCACCGCGGGGCCCGCTCAGGGAGCACCGCAGGGCCCGCTCAGGGAGCACCGCGGGGCCCCTCAGCGAGCACCGCGGGGCCCCTCAGCAAGAACGAATTCAATCATTCAAAATGAATGGCTTCATCTGAATGTTCTGACGTGACATTGAGCCGGCCCCTGGGCCCCCTGGGCCCCTGGGCCTGTGGGACCGTCGTCCATCCAAACGTTGGTTTTCGACTTGAAAAGTTGCACAAAGGTCGTTTGCTCGAGTTTCATGTTGCAATTTAAAGGTCATATGTGTGTGAAACGGGGAAAGAGCATGATATGGCACCTTTTAAAGCAAAAATCAGGTCCAAAGTCGGGCACAGAATGACTTATGGGAGGGAGGGCGTGTCCCTAACTTAACTTAGCATTGCTTGGCCAGAGGAGAGCCCTTGTCTCATAGGTCCTTCCTTCTTGGACCTCTCTCTCCCTTTGGTCTTCTCTCGCTCTCTGTCTGAACCCTGGGGGAGTGGTTTGGCGACAATGTTCAACCAATCAGAACGCAGGCTGAGTCAGGACTGAACAGACAGGTTTGTATTAGATATTTACACAAGACGAGTCATAAACGGTTTAATGAACAAGAAGAACACATTGTCAATGAGCAGAACTCACAACAGGAAGTGGTCTTTGTGATTCACAGAATGAACCAGGAAGTAGCATCACATTAGTCCTGTTTTAACATGGACTGGCCTCCTGCTGGTGCCAGAGTCAGGACTAAACATGGACCGGCCTCCTGCTGGTGCCAGAGTCAGGATTAAACATGGACCTGCCTCCTGCTGGTGCCAGAGTCAGGACTAAACATGGACCGGCCTCCTGCTGGTGCCCAGAGTCAGGACTAAACATGGACCGGCCTCCTGCTGGTGCCCAGAGTCAGGACTAAACATGGACCGGCCTCCTGCTGGTGCCCAGAGTCAGGACTAAACATGGACCGGCCTCCTGCTGGTGCCAGAGTCAGGACTAAACATGGACCGGCCTCCTGCTGGTGCCAGAGTCAGGATTAAACATGGACCGGCCTCCTGCTGGTGCCAGAGTCAGGATTAAACATGGACCTGCCTCCTGCTGGTGCCAGAGTCAGGACTAAACATGGACCGGCCTCCTGCTGGTGCCCAGAGTCAGGACTAAACATGGACCGGCCTCCTGCTGGTGCCAGAGTCAGGATTAAACATGGACCGGCCTCCTGCTGGTGCCAGTGCTCTTTATAAACTTGGTTGTAAGTGTCTGTGTTCTTGTGTGTGCAGAGGGGAGGAGCCATGGCGGACCCCAGCTCACGTCCCCAGAGAAAGATGTCCACGGCGGGGGAAAGTGTTTACCGAGTGTTAGGGCTGGAGAAGGGCGCCACGCCCGAGGACATCAAGAAGGCCTACAGGTCCGTGCTCCGCCTACGTGTTATTACTGTTCTGTTCAGTTATAACTGTTCTACAGCTGTTATAACTGTTCTGTTCTGTTATTACTGTTCTGTTCAGTTATAACTGTTCTACAGCTGTTATAACTGTTCTGTTCTGTTATTACTGTTCTGTTCAGTTATAACTGTTCTACAATGCTTTCAACTTGAATTTCAAACATTTGAAGACAAGAAGTTCTGATCTAGTCCAGATCTAGTCCTGATCTAGTCCAGGTCTAGTCCAGGTCTAGTCCTGATCTAGTCCTGATCTAGTCCAGGTCTAGTCCAGGTCTAGTCCTGATCTAGTCCTGATCTAGTCCAGGTCTAGTCCAGGTCTAGTCCAGGTCTAGTCCAGGTCTAGTCCTGATCTAGTCCAGGTCTAGTCCAGGTCTAGTCCAGGTCTAGTCCAGGTCTAGTCCTGATCTAGTCTTGATCTAGTCCAGGTCTAGTCCAGGTCTAGTCCAGGTCTAGTCCAGGTCTAGTCCTGATCTAGTCCAGGTCTAGTCCAGGTCTAGTCCAGATCTAGTCCTGATCTAGTCCAGGTCTAGTCCAGGTCTAGTCCTGATCTAGTCCAGGTCTAGTCCAGGTCTAGTCCAGGTCTAGTCCAGGTCTAGTCCAGGTCTAGTCCTGATCTAGTCCAGGTCTAGTCCAGGTCTAGTCCAGGTCTAGTCCAGGTCTAGTCCTGATCTAGTCCTGATCTAGTCCAGGTCTAGTCCAGGTCTAGTCCAGGTCTAGTCCAGATCTAGTCCTGATCTAGTCCAGGTCTAGTCCAGGTCTAGTCCAGGTCTAGTCCAGGTCTAGTCCAGGTCTAGTCCTGATCTAGTCCAGGTCTAGTCCAGGTCTAGTCCAGGTCTAGTCCAGATCTAGTCCAGGTCTAGTCTAGGTCTAGTCCTGATCTGGTCCAGGTCTAGTCTAGGTCTAGTCCTGATCTGGTCCAGGTCTAGTCCAGGTCTAGTCCAGGTCTAGTCCAGGTCTAGTCCAGGTCTAGTCCAGGTCTAGTCCAGGTCTAGTCCTGATCTAGTCCAGGTCTAGTCCAGGTCTAGTCCAGGTCTAGTCCAGGTCTAGTCCAGGTCTAGTCCTGATCTAGTCCAGGTCTAGTCCAGGTCTAGTCCAGGTCAAGTCCAGATCTAGTCCAGATCTAGTCCAGGTCTAGTCCTGATCTAGTCCAGGTCTAGTCCAGGTCTAGTCCAGGTCTAGTCCAGGTCTAGTCCTGATCTAGTCCAGGTCTAGTCCAGGTCTAGTCCAGGTCTAGTCCAGGTCTAGTCCAGATCTAGTCCAGATCTAGTCCTGATCTAGTCCAGGTCTAGTCCAGGTCTAGTCCAGGTCTAGTCCAGGTCTAGTCCAGGTCTAGTCCAGGTCTAGTCCAGGTCTAGTCTTGATCTAGTCCAGGTCTAGTCTTGATCTAGTCCAGGTCTAGTCCAGGTCTAGTCCTGATCTAGTCCAGGTCTAGTCCAGGTCTAGTCTTGATCATTTGTAATCTAATAGTCTCTTCTGTCTCTTCAGAAAACTGGCTCTAAAGTTTCACCCGGACAAAAACCCGGACAATCCTGAAGCGGCCGAGAAGTTTAAAGAGATCAACAACGCCAACTCCATCCTCAACGACGAGAACAAGCGACGAGTCTACGACGAGTACGGCTCCATGGGCCTGTACGTGTCCGAGCAGTTCGGAGAGGAGAGCGTCAAGTACTACTTCCTCATGTCCAAGTGGTGGTTCAAGGTGAGACTGGACCTAAACCAGGTCTAAACCAGGTCTAAACCGGGATTAAACCAGGACTAAACTGGGATTAAACCAGAACTAAACCAGGTCTAAGCCAGGTCTAAGCCAGGACTAAACCAGGACTAAACCAGGACTAAACCAGGACTAAACCAGGACTAAACCAGGTCTAAACCAGGTCTAAACCAGATCTAAACCAGGTCTAAACCAGGTCTAAACCAGGACTAAACCAGGTCTAAACCAGATCTAAACCAGGTCTAAACCAGGTCTAAACCAGGACTAAACCAGGTCTAAACCAGGTCTAAACCAGGACTATTATTACAAAGTGCTGCTTTTACAATAGACTCTTTGAGATAAAACATAAATTGTGTGTTATTACATGTCTTATTACATGTCTTATTACAAACTCTGGTCTTACACATGTGTTATTACATGTGGTGTTATTACATGTGTTATTACATGTGTTATTACAGACTCTGGTGGTGTGCTGCACGCTCTTCTCCTGCTGCTGTTGCTGCTGCTGCTGTTGTTTCTGTTGTGGGAAGTGTAAACCTCCAGAGGACGAGGAGAGTTATCAGTACGTGAACCCCGAGGACCTGGAGGCTCAGATCAAGGCCGACCAGGACGGAGGAGGTGAGGGGGACCGGCCGGGAGGGCATCTGCTCTAATCAGGGCCATAATCACTGTGACTCATTATTACATGCCCTCTGCTGTTCAAAAGTTTAAAGGACACATATTCTACTGAATGTCCTTCTTCTCTCTCTAACCCTGTTCAGAGGCCAGGAAGTGAGAGGCCGGGAAGTGAGAGGCCAGGAAGTGAGAGGCCGGGAAGTGAGAGGCCGGGAAGTGAGAGGCCGGGAAGTGAGAGGCCGGGAAGTGAGAGGCCGGGAAGTGAGAGGCCGGGAAGTGAGAGGCCGGGAAGTGAGAGGCCGGGAAGTGAGAGGCCGAGAAGTGAGAGGCCGGGAAGTGAGAGGCCGGGAAGTGAGAGGCCGAGAAGTGAGAGGCCATATTCTCAACATGTTGTTGTTGTTGTTGTTGTTGTTGTTTTATGGCGGTTGACATCCGAGTGTTGCATTACCGCCAGGTCTAGTCTAGGTCTAGTCCTGATCTGGTCCAGGTCTAGTCCTGGACCAGATCAGGAGAACATGTTGAGATGCTTCAGTCAGAGTTGGAGACAATAAAGAGAAAACATCTGCCTGTGATTCTGCCTGTGATGACATCATCACAGGCAGAACATGACATCACAGGCAGAACATGACATCACAGGCAGAACATGACATCACAGGCAGAACATGACATCACAGGTAGAACATGACATCACAGGTAGAACATGACATCACAGAGAGAAGAGAGGCATTCAGCAGAATATGTGTCAAAACATACACTTCAAAGACAGTTTATACGATCGATAAATGATAAGGAGTGTTTTATTTCTATGTTGAATCATTATAAATTGCCTTTTTTAACACGTCTGTTCTTGGAGCTCAGGTGGACTTTCCCCGTCAGGAGTAGATTTAGTTTGACCTCGTGTCCGTTTGTGATGAGCTGATGTGACAGTGTTGTTCCCGTCTGACTCAGGGGCCACTATAATCATAATCCAGCCCGCATCTAAAGGCGACAGCGCCCAGAGCCCCGTGTCAGAGCAGCCCTCCCCTCTCCCCGCCCCCGCGGCCCAGACCACGCCCCCCGCTGCTGAAACCCCGCCCCCCTGCCCCACCGCCACCGTCGCTCTGGGACCCGCCGTCTCCACAGAGAACAGGACGGAGCCCGAACCGTGACCCGTAAGCACTGCCGAGACTCCAGGGGCCGCTGTTCTGTCCTCCGGCTCCTACTCCAGGGGCCGCTGTTCTGTCCTCCGGCTCCTACTCCAGGGGCCGCTGTTCTGTCCTCCGGCTCCTACTCCAGGGGCCGCTGTTCTGTCCTCCGGTTCCTACACAGACGCCAAATGACAGAAGTGTTATTTATTACAGACTTTAGCACTAATTGTACTTTTTGTGAACGCGTCGAGTAAATAGTATTTTTTCCCCATAATTTGAAATATAAAAGCAAAAAAATCTCATGTTTCTGTTATTCATTTTTATGTTGTTTTTAGAATTAAATTATGAATATTTAGATCTGATGTCGGTTTATTCTTGAACTATGAAAAACACAGATTTACAGGAGAATAAGTACAAAATAAACTATAGCTGGCATTGGTTATATATATATATATATATATATATATATGTATATATATATATATATATATATATATATATATATATATATATATATATATATATATATATATATATATATATATATATACACACACACAAAACAACAGGAAACATCAGTCTGACTGTGAATGTGTAGGAACCTCCTCCACCTCCTCTGCTCCTCCTCTCCTCCTCTCCTCTGTTCCTCCTCTCCTCCTCTCCTCCTCCTCTCCTCTGTTCCTCTCCTCCTCCTCTCCTCCTCCTCTCCTCCTCTCCTCTGTTCCTCCTCTCCTCCTCTCCTCCTCTCCTCTGTTCCTCTCCTCCTCCTCTCCTCTCCTCTCCTCCTCCTCTCCTCTCCTCCTCTCCTCTCCTCTCCTCTGTTCCTCCTCTCCTCCTCTCCTCCTCTCCTCTCCTCCTCTCCTCTCCTCTGTTCCTCCTCTCCTCTCCTCCTCTCCTCTCCTCTGTTCCTCTTCTCCTCCTCCTCTCCTCTCCTCTCCTCTGTTCCTCCTCTCCTCCTCTCCTCTCCTCTCCTCTGTTCCTCTCCTCCTCCTCCTCTCCTCCTCTCCTCTCCTCTCCTCTGTTCCTCCTCTCCTCCTCTCCTCTCCTCTCCTCTGTTCCTCTCCTCTCCTCCTCTCCTCTCCTCCTCTCCTCCTCTCCTCCTCTCCTCTCAGCTCCTCTGTTCCTCTCCTCCTCCTCTCCTCTCCTCTGTTCCTCCTCTCCTCCTCTCCTCTCCTCCTCCTCTCCTCCTCTCCTCCTCTCCTCTCCTCTCCTCTGTTCCTCTCCTCCTCCTCTGTTCCTCTCCTCCTCTCTTCTCCTCTGTTCCTCCTCTCCTCCTCTCCTCTCCTCCTCCTCTCCTTCTCTCCTCCTCTCCTCTCCTCTCCTCTGTTCCTCTCCTCCTCCTCTCCTCCTTCTCTCCTCCTCTCCTCCTCTCCTCCTCTCCTCCTCTCCTCCTCTCCTCCTCTCTTCTCCTCTGTTCCTCCTCTCCTCCTCTCCTCTCCTCCTCCTCTCCTTCTCTCCTCCTCTCCTCCTCTCCTCTCCTCTCCTCTGTTCCTCTCCTCCTCCTCTCCTCCTCTGCTCCTCTTCTCAGCGTTTCTTCTTCATGAACGTTCAATAACATCTGTGGACATCGTCTTCCCAAACGTCAAACGCATGTCGCCTTTTCACCTTTAAGCGGCGGCCATTTTGTTTTCCGGAACAGCTCGACCCCCTTTGACCTTTCCAACATGGCCGCCGTGGTCATCTTCAGGCTAACGCTGCGTTCCAGACACTTCCTACTTGAAAGTTACGAGTGCTGCACATTACAAAATATATTAACAAATAGAGTAAAATATAGTATAACAGTTCAACAGTATAATAACAGTTTAATAACAACATAATAACAATATAACAGCATAATAACATAACAGTATAAAAGCATAATAACAGTATAATAACAACATAATAACAGTATAAAAGCGTAACAGTATAATAACAACAACAGTATAAAAGCATAATAACAATAGAATAACATAATAACAGCATAATAACAGTATAATAACAACGTAATAACAGTATAAAAGCTTAATAACAGTATAATAACAACATAATAACAGTATAACGGCATAAGAGAAGGTGGGTCTAAGGACCGAGGACTCTGGGACATCGTCCCTCACAGACATTGTTGATTCATTTTTTCACTGTCGCCCTCAGAGGAAACTGTTGTTGTGATTTTGGGTGTTACTAAAATAAATTGAATTGAATAATAACAGTATAATAACAACATAACAGTGCTAACAGTATTGTAACAGCATAATAACAGTAACAGTATAACCACATAACAGTATTATAACTGTATTGTAACTGTATTGTAACTATTATAACAACGTAATAACAGCGTAATAACAGCATTATAACAGTATAATAATAGTATGAGTGTATAACGAGTATTATAACAGTGTAATAACAGCATTATAACAGTATAATAACACCATAATAAGAGTATGAGCGTATTATGAGAGTATTATAACAGCATAATAACAGTATAAGAGTATAATGATAGCATAATAACAGTATAAGTATATAATAACACCATAATAAGAGTATAATAACAGTATGATAAGAGTATAATGAGAGTATTATAACAGCATAAAAACAGTATAAGAGTATAAAGATAGTATAATAACAGCATAATAGCAGTATACAAAGAGTATAATGAGAGTATTATAACAGTATAATAAGAGTACTATAACAGTATAGGTGTCGTCAACTGGTATTAAAAGTGTTAATTTGTGGGTTTTTAGAGCGCACTTAAAGCACATAACACAATATGTCTCCAGTCGTATGTAATGGAGTTTAATCCAAAGACAAATGTGAAAGATCTAAACGAATCGCAAAATTACAGAAAAATCGACCCTTTTTACATTTGAATGAAATGTTGCACTCTAAATGATAAAGTTAATACTCTAAAATGTGTTATTGCTCAGCCCTGATCAGAGTTAAAGTTATCAAAGATGAAGAGTTTGGTTTTGTTCTTGTTATGTAACAACGTGGCCTGGAACGCAGCGTAACGCGTCATAACGTCTTCATTCGGCCCTTTTCTTCTGTCACTTCTCACTTTGACCCACGTGAGGCGCAAATGAGTGAAAACCTTCTTCTGTTTCAGGAAAGTGACTGCGTAAACGAGCCTCGATCTTCTTCTGATAAAGGTGAGAGTAAAACTCTTCAGCTCCTGTTTTATGCAACGTTTTGAGTATTTTTTTTCCATTCGAAACATGTAATATTCAGTGTTCATCGCTCGTGCTCTCGTCACTCGTGCTCTCGTCGCTCTCGTCGCGCTCGAGCTCTCGTCGCGCTCGAGCTCTCGTCGCTCGTGCTCTCGTCGCTCGTGCTCTCGTCGCTCGTGCTCTCGTCGCTCTCGTCGCTCGTGCTCTCGTCGCTCTCGTCGCTCGTGCTCTCGTCGCTCTCGTCGCTCGTGCTCTCGTCGCTTGTGCTCTCGTCGCTCTCGTCGCTCGTGCTCTCGTCGCTCTCGTCGCTCGTGCTCTCGTCGCTCGTGCTCTCGTCGCTCTCGTCGCTCGTGCTCTCGTCGCTCGTGCTCTCGTCGCGCTCGTCGCTCGTGCTCTCGTCGCTTGTGCTCTCGTCGCTCTCGTCGCTCGTGCTCTCGTCGCTCGTGCTCTCGTCGCGCTCGTCGCTCGTGGCTCGTGCTCTCGTCGCTCTCGTCGCTCGTGCTCTCGTCGCTCTCGTCGCTCGTGCTCTCGTCGCTCGTGCTCTCGTCGCGCTCGTCGCTCGTGCTCTCGTCGCTTGTGCTCTCGTCGCTCTCGTCACTCGTGCTCTCGTCGCTCGTGCTCTCGTCGCGCTCGTCGCTCGTGGCTCGTGCTCTCGTCGCTCGTGACGCCCGGCCATAACAGCAGCGTTCTGAAGCCCTGATCATTCAGATGGTAATCAGGTACTCATCAGTGATGAGGGGCTGCAGCTGCTAACAATAGGATTTATATGGCCCAATACAGGGCTCGTGGGGTAACAAAGAAGAGTTTTGGGGGGATCTTTAACGATTGTAGAGTGTCTGTGGTTCTCTGGTTTGAGGCCGTTACACAAATGGAAACGACACGTGTGTTTTTGTGTTTTTCAGCCTTTGGGAGAGTCAGATCCTGCTCCAGCTCAGCTCTGGTCCTCAGCTCCAGCCTGAGCCACAACGAGCCACATGTGACCCACAACCAGCTCCTCATGACAGCCAGAGGACACCAGCCCGATCCCCGCCCCACAACCGCTCCACAACCGCCCCCCTCTCCCACAACCGCTCCCACAACCGCTCCACAACCGGCCCCCGTGTCCTCTTCATCCGGATCATTTCACTTTCTAACCCAACATTTCACTCACTTCTGGTCCATTTTCCACAAAGAGGAAATGTAACAAAAAGAACAGAAATGTACTGTATTTTTGCCATTTTACATGTTTTTAAATGTAATTCTAACTCTGTAGTTTTCTTGTGACGTCGACATTAAACGAGATGATAAAACACAAACATGTGCTTCACATAAGTGTTTTTATGTGAACGTGTGAAAACAGAACCTGGAAGTCTCTGGACCACGTTCGTTTCCTTTGTTTGATTTGTTGTTAAAAAGGTGCATCAGAGTCGGCCGCTCGTCAAACTCCTTAAACTCGTCAAACTCGTCAAACTCGTTAAACTCCTTAAACTCGTCAAACTCCTTAAACTCGTCAAACTCCTTAAACTCGTCAAACTCGTCAAACTCGTTAAACTCCTTAAACTCGTCAAACTCGTCAAACTCGTTAAACTCCTTAAACTCGTCAAACTCGTCAAACTCGTTAAACTCGTCAAACTCCTTAAACTCGTCAAACTCGTCAAACTCCTTAAACTCCTTAAACTCCTTAAACTCGTCAAACTCGTCAAACTCGTTAAACTCGTCAAACTCGTCAAACTCGTCAAACTCGTCAAACTCGTTAAACTCGTCAAACTCGTTAAACTCCTTAAACTCGTTAAACTCGTCAAACTCGTCAAACTCGTCAAACTCCTTAAACTCGTCAAACTCCTTAAACTCGTTAAACTCCTTAAACTCGTTAAACTCGTTTCTCTTTTGTTTATTCAGTGAAATCATTGTTCAAATCACTGGACATGACGCGTTTTAATGCCAAACTGGAACATGCCTCACTCTCCACCACGAGTCTGAGCAGGACGAGTCTGAGCGGGACGAGTCTGAGCGGGCCAGTCTGAGCGGGACGAGTCTGAGCGGGACGAGTCTGAGCGGGACGAGTCTGAGCGGGCCAGTCTGAGCGGGCCAGTCTGAGCGGCACGAGTCTGAGCGGGGCGAGTCTGAGCGGGCGAGTCTGAGCGGGGCGAGTCTGAGCGGGACGAGTCTGAGCGGGGCGAGTCTGAGCGGCACGAGTCTGAGCGGCACGAGTCTGAGCGGGACGAGTCTGAGCGGGCCAGTCTGAGCGGGACGAGTCTGAGCGGGCGAGTCTGAGCGGGGCGAGTCTGAGCGGGGCGAGTCTGAGCGGGACGAGTCTGAGCGGGCGAGTCTGAGCGGGCGAGTCTGAGCGGGCGAGTCTGAGCGGGCCAGTCTGAGCGGCACGAGTCTGAGCGGGGCGAGTCTGAGCGGGCGAGTCTGAGCGGGGCGAGTCTGAGCGGGACGAGTCTGAGCGGGACGAGTCTGAGCGGGGCGAGTCTGAGCGGCACGAGTCTGAGCGGCACGAGTCTGAGCGGGACGAGTCTGAGCGGGCCAGTCTGAGCGGGACGAGTCTGAGCGGCCGAGTCTGAGCGGGCGAGTCTGAGCGGGGCGAGTCTGAGCGGGGCGAGTCTGAGCAGGACGAGTCTGAGCGGGCGAGTCTGAGCGGGCGAGTCTGAGCGGGCGAGTCTGAGCGGGCGAGTCTGAGCACCTTTAAGAACAAGGACATGGACAAGACGAGTCTTTTATAATAAACAAACAACAAATGCATGTTTTCCAGCTCTGAGCTCCACAGTTGAAGTTTGGGCTGTAAACGTGCCAGTTAATCATATCCAAACTAAAAACTGCCTCTTCAATATTCGACCAAAAACTCTGTGGAACGATCAGCTGAAAGAGCTCAAAACTATGAAGTGTTTCTATGATTTGTTTCTGACGCACGAACAAACACTCCCACTGAACACGAGCAGCGAACAGTGAATTTAAACTCCAGATCCTTTGTAAATCCCAAATAACAGCTCCAGCGCCCTCTGCTGGCTCCAGCTGCAGCGCCCTCTGCTGGCTCCAGCTGCAGCGCCCTCTGCTGGCTCCAGCTGCAGCGCCCTCTGCTGGCTCCAGCGCCCTCTGCTGGCTCCAGCTCCAGCGCCCTCTGCTGGCTCCAGCGCCCTCTGCTGGCTCCAGCTGCAGCGCCCTCTGCTGGCTCCAGCTGCAGCGCCCTCTGCTGGCTCCAGCTCCAGCGCCCTCTGCTGGCTCCAGCGCCCTCTGCTGGCTCCAGCTGCAGCGCCCTCTGCTGGCTCCAGCGCCCTCTGCTGGCTCCAAGGCTGTTTTGCCTGCACAGAAGAGAGAGACTTACTTTTTTTCTATTTTCCATCGTTTTAAGTTGAAATTCTAAAGTGACATGTCCAAACTACGGCCCACGGGCCAGATGCGGCCATCAGACCCATTTTCTTTGGCTCTCCTGCTAAGTTGGTCCAAATAACAAAAAGTCGTATTTTTTACTGTAAATTGGAAAGATTTAAGCATTTTTATGTTTTAACAACATAATCTTAATGTTAAAGGTGAAGGCGTCGAAACCATGTCAAATGCAACATTTGGAATGATTCACTTTGGACAAACTCGACGTTCTGAGTCCTTTTCTCACCAGCGTTCACACGTGTCGTTCACGCTCGTCGTTCACACATGTCGTTCACACGTGTCGTTCACACGTGTCGTTCACACGTGTCGTTCACACGTGTCGTTCACGCTCGTCGTTCACACGTGTCGTTCACGCTCGTCGTTCACACGTGTCGTTCACATGTGTCGTTCACACTCGTCGTTCACACGTGTCGTTCACGCTCGTCGTTCACACGTGTCGTTCACACGTGTCGTTCACACGTGTCGTTCACGCTCGTCGTTCACACGTGTCGTTCACACGTGTCGTTCACACGTGTCGTTCACGCTCGTCGTTCACACGTGTCGTTCACGCTCGTCGTTCACACGTGTCGTTCACACTCGTCGTTCACACGTGTCGTTCACACGTGTCGTTCACACGTGTCGTTCACACGTGTCGTTCACATGTGTCGTTCACACTCGTCGTTCACACGTGTCGTTCACGCTCGTCGTTCACACTCGTCGTTCACATGTGTCGTTCACACGTGTCGTTCACACGTGTCGTTCACATGTGTCGTTCACACGTGTCGTTCACACGTGTCGTTCACACGTGTCGTTCACATGTGTCGTTCACACGTGTCGTTCACGCTCGTCGTTCACACGTGTCGTTCACATGTGTCGTTCACACTCGTCGTTCACACGTGTCGTTCACACGTGTCGTTCACATGTGTCGTTCACATGTGTCGTTCACACGTGTCGTTCACGCTCGTCGTTCACACGTGTCGTTCACGCTCGTCGTTCACACGTGTCGTTCACACGTGTCGTTCACGCTCGTCGTTCACACGTGTCGTTCACACGTGTCGTTCACACGTGTCGTTCACACGTGTCGTTCACACGTGTCGTTCACACGTGTCGTTCACGTGTGTCGTTCACACTCGTCGTTCACACGTGTCGTTCACACGTGTCGTTCACACGTGTCGTTCACACGTGTCGTTCACACATGTCGTTCACACTCGTCGTTCACACGTGTCGTTCACGTGTGTCGTTCACACTCGTCGTTCACACGTGTCGTTCACACTCGTCGTTCACACGTGTCGTTCACACGTGTCGTTCACACGTGTCGTTCACATGTGTCGTTCACATGTGTCGTTCACGCTCGTCGTTCACACGTGTCGTTCACACGTGTCGTTCACGCTCGTCGTTCACACGTGTCGTTCACACGTGTCATTCACACGTGTCGTTCACGCTCGTCGTTCACACGTGTCGTTCACACGTGTCGTTCACACGTGTCGTTCACACGTGTCGTTCACACACGTCGTTCACACGTGTCGTTCACACGTGTCGTTCACATGTGTCGTTCACGCTTGTCGTTGACACGTGTCGTTTACGCTCGTCGTTCACACGTGTCGTTCACGCTCGTCGTTCACACGTGTCGTTCACACGTGTCGTTCACACGTGTCGTTCACACGTGTCGTTCACACGTGTCGTTCACACGTGTCGTTCACACGTGTCGTTCACACTCGTCGTTCACACGTGTCGTTCACACGTGTCGTTCACACGTGTCGTTCACACTCGTCGTTCACACGTGTCGTTCACACGTGTCGTTCCCACTCGTGTTAAACATAAAGTGAATCTTCAAGTTTCGGTTGTAAATATCAAACGTATAAACGTTTAACATTGTTTATATATTTATGTAGTTTTTGAATGTCTCATAATTCTGATTTTGTTTGAATTCACGTGTGAAGCAGCGCCGGGTCCACAGGGGGTCCTCACTCACTCCTGACCTCCTCCTCTTCATCTCCTCCTCACCTCCTCCTCTTCATCCTCTCCTGACCTCTTCCTCCTCCTCCTGACCTCCTCCTGACCTCCTCCTCCTCACCTTCTCTTCCTCCTCCTCTTGACCTCCTCCTCTTCATCCTCTCCTGACCTCTTCCTCCTCCTGACATCCTCCTGACCTCCTCCTCCTGACCTCCTCTTCCTCCTCCTCCTGACCTCCTCTTCCTCCTCCTCCTGACCACCTCCTCTTCCTCCTCCTGACCTCCTCCTCCTGAACTCATCTTCCTCCTCCTGACCTCCTCCTGACCTCCTCCTCCTCACCTTCTCTTCCTCCTCCTCTTGACCTCCTCCTCTTCATCCTCTCCTGACCTCTTCCTCCTCCTGACATCCTCCTGACCTCCTCCTCCTGACCTCCTCTTCCTCCTCCTCCTGACCTCCTCTTCCTCCTCCTCCTGACCACCTCCTCTTCCTCCTCCTGACCTCCTCCTCCTGAACTCATCTTCCTCCTCCTGACCACCTCCTCTTCCTCCTCCTCCTGACCACCTCCTCGTCCTCCTCCTCCTGACCTCCTCCTCTTGACCTCCTCCTCCTCCTCCTGACCACCTCCTCTTCCTCCTCCTCCTGACCTCCTCTTCCTCCTCCTGACCACCTCATCTTCCTCCTCCTCCTGACCTCCTCTTCCTCCTCCTCCTGACCTCCTCCACCTGACCTCCTCCTCCTGACCTTCTCCTGACCTCTTCCTCCTCCTCCTGACCTCCTCCACCTGACCTCCTCCTCCTGACCTCCTCCTCCTGACCTCCTCCTGACCTCTTCCTCCTCCTCCTGACCTCCTCCACCTGACCTCCTCCACCTGACCTCCTCCTCCTGACCTCCTCCTGACCTCTTCCTCCTCCTCCTGACCTCCTCCACCTGACCTCCTCCTCCTAACCTCCTCCTGACCTCCTCTTCCTCCTCTGGTGCTGCTCTGTTATATTTGGGGAGTCTCGCCCTCTTGTGGTTGTATCAGTGACTCAAACAAATAAAAGGGGATTTTTTAATTATATGCCTGTTTTTTTACGACTGACACAATTATTACTATTATATTACTAATACTGTTTTTACTACTATTATTAATGCTATTATCATTACTTTTACTATTATTTTTACTATTTCCATTACTACACTATTACTGCTACTATTATTACTAGTACACTATTATTATTTCCATGATTATTACCATTATAATTACTGCTACTACTACGTTAGCTTTCTGTGCTAACGGGCTATAACTGGTGGCGTTCATCCCATTGAGGCAGAGGTCAAAGGTCACAGACAAAGGATAAACAGATTAGGATGAACATAGATGTTTGAGACGTTTGATTATGTGAGATTAAAGTGCACGTGGCAGCTTTTCTCATTTTGTATTTGGTGAAATAAAACCTGCTGTAAATAAAATAAACAGTAGTTTAGATAAAATCACATGTCGTTCTGCAGCTCAGACACGGGGATGTAGCTCAGTGGTAGAGCGCATGCTTTGCATGTATGAGGCCCCGGGTTCAATCCCCGGCATCTCCACACGTGACCTTTTATTTTCATCTGTTTTTCTGTCAAACAAAGTCCAGAACAATTTAAGATCAGACTTTATTCATTTGTGGCATTTTGTGCATAAATATTGTAAGTTCTAGTGCTAAAACTTAAACACAAAATATAAGAGAAATTCAGATTAGATTAATGTGTTTTATGAGCTCCTTAACCACATCGAGTTTAACTCTAACATTAGAGTTTGTGTCGGAAACATCCTATTATATCTGTTTGAGCTTTATTTAAACAGCGTCTGCTCCTTTCTATGAACAACAGTAGAGCTCTAAATGTAAAAAGCTCTAAATGTAGAGAGCTCTAAATGTAGAGAGCTCTAAATGTAGAGATCTAAATGTAAAAAGCTCTAAATGTAGAGAGCTCTAAATGTAGAGAGCTCTAAATGTAGAGATCTAAATGTAAAAAGCTCTAAATGTAGAGAGCTCTAAATGTAGAGATCTAAATGTAAAAAGCTCTAAATGTAGAGAGCTCTAAATGTAGAGAGCTCTAAATGTAAAAAGCTCTAAATGTAGAGAGATCTAAATGTAGAGAGCTCTAAATGTAAAAAGCTCTAAATGTAGAGAGCTCTAAATGTAGAGAGATATAAATGTAAAAAGCTCTAAATGTAGAGAGCTCTAAATGTAAAAAGCTCTAAATGTAAAAAGCTCTAAATGTAAGTTAAGATAAGATGAGATATTTCTTTATTGTCCCACATGGGGAAATTTCATTGGTGCAACGCAGGTAGATACAGAGGTAGATACAGAAGAACAGATCACTTATAGGAAGTCTGAAAAACACTTTCAGTAGAAGATCTACTATAAATAAATAAAAACTCCCATAGACAAATAAATACATAAATACCATTGCATGTGATCACGACAGTAATTGCACATGAATATGTGTCACGACAGCACATAGATTGCACATGAATTTCACAGTAATTGCACATGAATTGCACATGAATTCCAACAGCAATTGCACATATGACAGAATTGCACATCAGTATTAGGTTAGGTCAGTATTGCGAGTGTTCAGTACTAACAGTTTTTGTTATAAAGTCTGACAGCAGCAGGAAGGAAAGACCTACGGAACCTTTCCTTCACACATCGAGGGTGGATCAGTCTCTCACTGAAGCTGCTCTCCAGAGCGGACAGAGTGTCCTGCAGGGGGCGACACTCATGGTCCAGCATAGATTTGAGTTTAGCCAGGACCCTTCTGTGCTCCACCTCCTGCACCGAGTCCAGAGGACAGTCCAGGACGGAGCTGTGTCCAGCTTCTTCCTCTCCCTCTCTGTGATGCTGCTGCTCCAGCAGACCACACCTACAGGAGCTGATGCACCACAGAGTCAGAGAAGGTCTTCAGGAGTGACAGGAGCGGCCCTGTCAGGAGTGGCCCTGTCACTCCAAAAGACCTGAGTCTCCTCAGGAGGTGGAGCCCACTCTGGCTCGTCCTGTTCAGTCTGTGTTATGAGTCCAGTCCAGTTTGTGGTTCAGATGAACACCAGGTCCTTGTATGAGTCACTCTCTCAATGTCCCGTCCCTGGATGTTCACTGGTGAGGGGGGCGTGGGGTGGCGTCTGTGGAAGTCCACCACCATCTCCTTGGTCTTCCCCGCGTTGATGAGGAGGTGGTTCCGCTGACACCAGTCCACAAAGTCCTGCGCCAGTCCTCTGTCCTCCTCGTCATCGTCGTCCGTGATGAGTCCGATGATGGCAGAGTCGTCAGAGAACTTCTGCAGGAAGTAGAGAGCTCTAAATGTAAAAAGCTCTAAATGTAGAGCAAATGCATCAAACATTTAATAATCCTGAGTAATAAGGCTCAAAACCGTCAGAATGAACCAGAAACCGCCAGACTTAAGTCTGGACCAGGACCAGGACCAGGACCAGGACCAGGACCGAGCCTGGTTCGATCCCACGCGGGTCCCAGCCTCCGCCCCTCCGCGGCTGTAACTATGGAAACCTCGGCTGTTTACTCCAAAGATGTCCTCCTCCCGCCGCTAGCTCACAGCCGCGTCAAAATGCTCTTAAACCTGCGGCGGGCGCAGGTGTTTTGACCCGGTTAAAGCTCGTGTCCTTTCGGCGTCTTTTCCTCCGGTCACGAGCCTCACGAAGACTTCTGAAAATGCAGCTAAAGCATCTGAAAACTCTGTTAGCGCCGCAGGTGAGCGAGCCCGACATGCTAGCACTGTTAGCCACTGATAGCCGCTGTTAGCCGCTGTTAGCTGCTGTGTTAGCCGCCGTTAGCCGCTGTTAGCCGCTAACGACGCCAATCTGGCCCGTGTGGCTGCGGCACGAGCGTAATCGGCTAATATCACTCTAGTAGCACAATAATATCACTATAATGTCGCTCTAATATCGGGTTATTTGTACTCAAGTAAAAGAACAGTTACATGAATATTACAGGTACTCAAGTACAAGTACTGGGGCCAGAGCTGTACTTAATTAAAAGTGACTTGTTACTTCTTAACGTGGTTTCAGAATAAACCAAATCACTGGCTATTCCGTGAGCTCCGTCCAATCAGAGCAGGCGATGTTCAAGAGGAGCAGACAGGGGGGCGACTGGGACCTGAGCTGTTCTTTAAATTAAAATTAAATTAAGTTAAAATTAAATGTAACTCATTACAATTACATGGGTAATTAATACTATAAGTCAATATAACACAATGATCAGTCACGTGAGTATTGTAGTGTGTTGATTGTATGTTTTATATGTGTTGGGAGGGCAGCACATTTTTATTTATTTTATTTTGTTTATTTTTATTCCATTGATTTTAGTGTGTTTGTTTGATTTAATTTTCTATTTGATTTTGTTTTTATATCTTATTTTATTACTTTTATCCTATTTATGCCTCTGTAGTCTTTTACCTGCTGTGAAGCACTTTGGAACCCTCTGGTTGTATAAATCGTGCTATATAAATAAAGTGGATTGGATTGGATATTTGTAATTCCGCCCTTGAGTACAATTCAGAAAACAATACAAAATAATCGTGTGTCTGTGTCTCTCTCTGTGTCTGTGTCTCTCTGTCTCTCTGTGTCTGTGTGTGTTTTGTCTGTGTGTGTGTTGTGTCGCAGGAGGGCGCGGCCAAAGTCACCTGCATGGCCTGGTCTCCCAACAACACACGCTTCGCCGTGTGCACCGTGGAGCGAGTGGTGCTGCTGTACGACGAGCAGGGAGAGCGCCGGGACAAGTTCTCCACCAAACCCATCGACCCCAAGGTAAACGAGACGTGAGCCCATCGACCCCAGGGTAAACGAGACGTGAGCCCATCGACCCCAAGGTAAACGAGACGTGAACCCATCGACCCCAAGGTAAACGAGACGTGAGCCCATCGACCCCAAGGTAAACGAGACGTGAGCCCATCGACCCCAAGGTAAACGAGACGTGAACCCATCGACCCCAAGGTAAACGAGACGTGAACCCATCGACCCCAAGGTAAACGAGACGTGAGCCCATCGACCCCAAGGTAAACGAGACGTGAGCCCATCGACCCCAAGGTAAACGAGACGTGAACCCATCGACCCCAAGGTAAACGAGACGTGAACCCATCGACCCCAAGGTAAACGAGACGTGAGCCCATCGACCCCAAGGTAAACGAGACGTGAACCCATCGACCCCAAGGTAAATGAGACGTGAACCCATCGACCCCAAGGTAAACGAGACGTGAACCCATCGACCCCAAGGTAAATGAGACGTGAGCCCATCGACCCCAAGGTAAACGAGACGTGAGTCCATCGACCCCAAGGTAAACGAGACGTGAGCCCATCGACCCCAAGGTAAACGAGACGTGAGCCCATCGACCCCAAGGTAAACGAGACGTGAACCCATCGACCCCAAGGTAAACGAGACGTGAGCCCATCGACCCCAAGGTAAACGAGACGTGAGCCCATCGACCCCAAGGTAAACGAGACGTGAACCCATCGACCCCAAGGTAAACGAGACGTGAACCCATCGACCCCAAGGTAAACGAGACGTGAACCCATCGACCCCAAGGTAAACGAGACGTGAACCCATCGACCCCAAGGTAAACGAGACGTGAACCCATCGACCCCAAGGTAAACGAGACGTGAGCTCATCGACCCCAAGGTAAACGAGACGTGAACCCATCGACCCCAAGGTAAATGAGACGTGAACCCATCGACCCCAAGGTAAACGAGACGTGAACCCATCGATCCCAAGGTAAACGAGACGTGAGCCCATCGACCCCAAGGTAAACGAGACGTGAGCCCATCGACCCCAAGGTAAACGAGACGTGAGCCCATCGACCCCAAGGTAAACGAGACGTGAGCCCATCGACCCCAAGGTAAACGAGACGTGAACCCATCGACCCCAAGGTAAACGAGACGTGAACCCATCGACCCCAAGGTAAACGAGACGTGAGCCCATCGACCCCAAGGTAAACGAGACGTGAGCCCATCGACCCCAAGGTAAACTAGACGTGAGCCCATCGACCCCAAGGTAAAAGAGACGTGAGCCCATCGACCCCAAGGTAAACGAGACGTGAACCCATCGACCCCAAGGTAAACGAGACGTGAACCCATCGACCCCAAGGTAAAAGAGACGTGAACCCATCGACCCCAAGGTAAAAGAGACGTGAACTCATCGACCCCAAGGTAAAAGAGACGTGAACCCATCGACCCCAAGGTAAACGAAACGTGAACCCATCGACCCCAAGGTAAACTAGACGTGAGCCCATCAACCCCAAGGTAAACGAGACGTGAACCCATCGACCCCAAGGTAAACGAGACGTGAACCCATCGACCCCAAGGTAAACGAGACGTGAGCTCATCGACCCCAAGGTAAAAGAGACGTGAACCCATCGACCCCAAGGTAAAAGAGACGTGAACTCATCGACCCCAAGGTAAAAGAGACGTGAACCCATCGACCCCAAGGTAAACGAAACGTGAACCCATCGACCCCAAGGTAAAAGAGACGTGAACTCATCGACCCCAAGGTAAACGAGACGTGAACCCATCGACCCCAAGGTAAACGAGACGTGAACCCATCGACATTATTTTCTCAAATAACCAATTTTTTTGTAAATGTGAGTGCACCCTAAACCAGGACTAAATCAGGACTCAACAACCAAAGACTAAATGAAGACATATACTATTAAAAATCTAAATCCAAAGATAAAACCGTTGACTCTCCCGTTTTCCTCGTCCTCAGTTCGGGAAGCAGAGCTACTCCGTGAACGACATGGCGTTTTCACCGGACTCGACCAAAATCGCCATCGCTCAGTCGGATAACATCATCTTCGTGTACAGGATCGGAGAAGAATGGTACAGTCCATCGTCATCACGGACCCTTTAATGTTACACACTTCAGTCCATTGTCATCACGGACCCTTTAATGTTACACACTTCAGTCCATCGTCATCACGGACCCTTTAATGTTACACACTTCAGTCCATCGTCATCACGGACCTTTTAATGTTACACACTTCAGTCCATAGTCATCACGGACCCTTTAATGTTACACACTTCAGTCCATAGTCATCACGGACCCTTTAATGTTACACACTTCAGTCCATAGTCATCACGGACCCTTTAATGTTACACACTTCAGTCCATAGTCATCACGGACCCTTTAATGTTACACACTTCAGTCCATAGTCATCACGGACCCTTTAATGTTACACACTTCAGTCCATCGTCATCACGGACCCTTTAATGTTACACACTTCAGTCCATCGTCATCACGGACCCTTTAATGTTACACACTTCAGTCCATAGTCATCACGGACCCTTTAATGTTACACACTTCAGTCCATCGTCATCATGGACCCTTTAATGTTACACACTTCAGTCCATCGTCATCACGGACCCTTTAATGTTACACACTTCAGTCCATCGTCATCACAGACCCTTTAATGTTAATCATCACGGACCCTTTAATGTTAATCATCACAGACCCTTTAATGTTAATCATCACAAACCCTTTAATGTTATTCATCACGGACCCTTTAATCTTATTCATCACGGGCCCTTTAATCTTATTCATCACGGCCCTTTAATGTTAATCATCACAGACACTTTAATCTTATTCATCACGGCCCTTTCATGTTTTTCATCACGGCCCTTTAATGTTAATAATCTCGGACCCTTTAATCTTATTCATCACGTACCCTTTAATGTTAATGATCACGGACCCTTTAATCTTATTCATCACTGATCCTTTAATGTTACACCCTTTAAATGTTCTCTTTCTCTTCAGGGGCGATAAGAAGGCCATTTGTAACAAGTTTGCTCAGAACGTAAGTACGAGTGTGAAACACAAGGGGGCAGCGGCGAGTCACATGTCTTTTACTTTAGACACATTATTTTAAATATAAAAGGAATATAATAATGGCTTTATTATTTGGGGCTGTCACTAACCATTATTTATGTTCAACTGTCAATCAAAACGATTGAACATTGAGACTTTAAAATACATTTGTAACTAAATAAAAGCCTGATTATGGAGTATTATACATGTGTTTGTTATAAAGGGTTAAATTCTGTGTTCTATTTGTTACGAGCCGGATCTGTGGCGTTCCCGGTGCTTTTCCCGTCTGGATGATCCAAACCCTCTGTTGTTTTCCAGAGCGCCGTGACCCGCCTGCTGTGGCCCGCTGATCACAGCATCGTGTGCGGTTTAGTGGACGGGAAGGTGAAGAGACACATCGCCATGACAACTCACACAGAGCGTCCAGAAGAGTCACTGTCCACATTGTGTCGTCGTAGCAACTACACTTTAGTCATCATTTTAACACATCTGTCCACGACTGAACTGAAGCATATGTAAAACTACTGCTACTTCAATAAACAAACCTTCACGCGTTTGACTTAAATTTGGCGTCAAGAGTTGTAATTTAGATGTAAATTATACATTTTTTTAATGTTCTTTTTGTCCAGGTGCGTTTGGCCAACACTCAAACCAACAAGTCGTCCACGCTCTACGGGACGGAGTCGTGCGTCGTGTCCCTCGCACCCAAGTAATGCCTTTCTCTGACTGAAGCGTACGAGTCAGGTCACGTCCGGGCGTCTAACGCGCGTGTGTGTGTGTGTGTGTGTGTGTTCAGCGTGTCCGGTAAAGGGATCCTGTCGGGACACGCCGATGGGACCGTCGTGCGCTATTTCTTTGACGACGAGGGATCGGGAGAGTCGCAGGTGAAAACGCAAACGGAGGAAATGACACGACCGGTGTGGGCGGAGATAGACCGATGTGGGCGGAGGAACTAAAGACCGGTGTGGGCGGAGGAACGAGAGACCGGTGTGGGCGGAGGAACGAGAGACCGGTGTGGGCGGAGGAACGAGAGACCGGTGTGGGTGGAGGAACGAGAGACCGGTGTGGGCAGAGGGATGAGAGACCGGTGTGGGTGGAGGGACGAGAGACTGGTGTGGGCGGGAAGAACTAAAGACCAGTGTGGGCGGAGTGATGAGAGACCGGTGTGGGCGGAGGAAGTAAAGACCAGTGTGGGTGGAGGAACTAAAGACCAGTGTGGGCAGAGGGATGAGAGACCGGTGTGGGTGGAAGAAATAAAGACCAGTGTGAGCGGAGGAAGTAAAGACCAGTGTGGGCGGAGGGATGAGAGACCGGTGTGGGTGGAAGGACGAGAGACTGGTGTGGGCGGAGGAACTAAAGACCAGTGTGGTCGGAGCGATGAGAGACCGGTGTGGGCGGAGGAAGTAAAGACCAGTGTGGGTGGAGGAACTAAAGACCAGTGTGGGCGGAGGGATGAGAGACCAGTGTGGGCGGAGGAACTAAAGACCAGTGTGGTCGGAGCGATGAGAGACCGGTGTGGGCGGAGGAAGTAAAGACCAGTGTGGGTGGAGGAACTAAAGACCAGTGTGGGCGGAGGGATGAGAGACCAGTGTGGGTGGAGAAACTAAAGACCAGTGTGGGCGGAGGGATGAGAGACCAGTGTGGGCGGAGGAACTAAAGACCAGTGTGGTCGGAGCGATGAGAGACCGGTGTGGGCAGAGGAAGTAAAGACCAGTGTGGGCGGAGGGATGAGAGACCAGTGTGAGCGGAGGAAGTAAAGACCAGTGTGGGCGGAGGGATGAGAGACCGGTGTGGGCGGAGGGATGAGAGACCAGTGTGGGCGGAGGAACAAAAGACCAGTGACTAACCACTTTTGAAGGAAATGTAAGAAGAACAGTCAAATATGAGATGAATCGAAGAAATAAACAAAAATAAAATGTCATCTCTCGTTCTTTTACACCCAATTTCCTGAATCTTTTTGAAAAAAATCAATTGGAAACAGGTTTTTATTGGGGCTTTTTTTATTCCTAAAACTTGAATTATGTGAACTTCATTTTTTAGAGCTGAATATGATAAAATGATAAAATCAGTGCACAGTTGATTTAAATGTCTCCCTGCTCTCTCCCCGTCCTCTCTGCTGTATGTCTCCCTGCTCTCTCTGCTGTATGTCTCTCTGCTGTATGTCTCCCTTCTCTCTCTGCTGTATGTTCTCTCTGCTCTCTCCCCGTCCTCTCTGCTGTATGTCCCTCTGCTCTCTCCCCCCTGCTCTCTCCCCGTCCTCAGGGGAAGCTGCTGGTGCACCCGTGCCCGCCGTATGCTCTGGCCTGGGGCATGAACAGCGTCCTGGTCGGCGGCTGTGACCGGCGCATCGTGGCGTACGGTCGAGAGGGTCACGTCCTGCAGACCTTTGACCACAGCCGCGACCCGAGCGAGAGGGAGTTCACCACCGCCGCGTCCAGCCCGAGCGGTCAGAGCGCAGTGTTCGGCAGCTACGACAGGTCACGCCCTTCAACAAGACACGCCCTGTAACAAGACACGCCCTTCTAAAAGACACGCCCTTTAACAAGACACGCCCTGTAACAAGACATGCCCTTTAACAAGACATGCCCTTTAACAAGACACGCCCTGTAACAAGACACGCCCTTCTAAAAGACATGCCCTGTAACAAGACACGCCCTGTAACAAGACACGCCCTTCTAAAAGACACGCCCTTTAAACAAGACACGCCCTTTAACAGGAGACGCCCTTTAACAAGACGCGCCCTTTAACAAGACGCGCCCTTTAACAAGATGCGCCCTTTAACAAGACGCGCCCTTTAACAAGACGCACCCTTTAACAAGACGCGCCCTGTAACAAGACGCGCCCTGTAACAAGACGCGCCCTGTAACAAGACGCGCCCTGTAACAAGACGCGCCCTGTAACAAGACGCGCCCTTCTAAAAGACATGCCCTTCAACAAGACACGCCCTTCAACAAGACACAAGACACGCCCTGTAACAAGACGCGCCCTGTAACAAGACGCGCCCTGTAACAAGACGCGCCCTGTAACAAGACGCGCCCTGTAACAAGACGCGCCCTTCTAAAAGACACGCCCTTCTAAAAGACACGCCCTTCTAAAAGACACGCCCTTCAACAAGACACGCCCTTCAACAAGACACGCCCTTCAACAAGACACGCCCTTTAACAAGACGCGCCCTTCTAAAAGACACACCCTTCTAAAAGACACACCCTTCTAAAAGACACGCCCTTCTAAAAGACACGCCCTTTAACAAGACTTAGCCCTTTAACAAGACACGCCCTTTAACAAGACCCGCCCTTCAACAAGACCCGCCCTTCAACAAGACCCGCCCTTCAACAAGACCCGCCCTTCAACAAGACCCGCCCTTCAACAAGACACGCCCTTCAACAAGACACGCCCTTTAACAGGAGACGCCCTTTAACAGGAGACTGCAGCACTCACACTAACAGGGTCCTGTGCTTTGCAGACTGCAGCACTCACACTAACAGGGTTCTGTGCTTTGCAGACTGCAGCACTCACACTAACAGGGTCCTGTGCTTTGCAGACTGCAGCACTCACACTAACAGGGTTCTGTGCTTTGCAGACTGCAGCACTCACACTAACAGGGTCCTGTGCTTTGCAGACTGCGTGTGTTTAACTGGGCTCCGCGCAGAGGCGTTTGGGACGAGGCCAAACCCAAAGAAATCCCGAACCTGTACAGCATCAGCAGCCTGGCCTGGAAGAGGGACGGCTCCAGACTCTGTGCTGTACGGACACAAGCACTTTGACCTCACACAGCCCGGGTCAGAGCTTAACGTGTGTCTGTGTCTGTGTGTGTGCGTCTGCGTGTGCGTGTGTGTCGTGTGTGTTATGTGTCATGTGTGTGTCGTGTGTGTGTGTGTGTGTTGTGTGTGTGTTATGTGTGTGTTGTGTGTGTGTGTGTCATGTGTGTGTGTGTCATGTGTGTGTGTGTGTCATGTGTGCGTGTGTGTGTGTTATGTGTGCGTGTGTGTGTGTTATGTGTGTGTCATGTGTGTGTGTGTGTGTGTCATGTGTGTGTGTGTGTGTCATGTGTGTGTGTGTCGTGTGTGTGTGTGTGTGTGTCATGTGTGTGTGTCATGTGTGTGTGTGTCGTGTGTGTGTCATGTGTGTGTGTGTCATGTGTGTGTGTGTCATGTGTGTGTGTGTGTGTGTGTGTGTGTGTGTGTGTGTGCAGGGCACTCTGTGTGGGGGGGTGGAGCTGTTCGACTGCTGTTTGAGGAGAAACATCTACAAAAACAAGTTTGAGATCACCTACGTGGGCCCGAGTCAGGTTGGTCCAAACACTTTGACCCGCTGCATGTTCTGTGGGCGTGGCCACTGCACTTGTGTGCAACTGTGACTCTGACGCCCCCTTCAGGTGGTGGTGAGGAACCTGTCGACCGGGACGCGTGTCATTCTGAAGTCGTATTACGGCTACGAGATCGAGGAAGTGAAGATCCTGGGCAGAGACCGATATTTGGTGGCTCACACGTCAGACACGCTGCTGCTGGGAGATCTGCTGAGCAACAAGCTGAGCGAGGTGCAGCACCCGCACTGCATCCGCACTGCACCCGCACACACCCGCACTGCACCCGCACTGTACCCGCACACACCCGCACTGCACACACCCGTACTGCACCTGCACGCACCCGCACTGCACCCGCACTGCACCCGTACTGCACCCGCACTGCACCCGCACTGCACCCGCACACACCCGCACACACCCGCACTGCACGCACCCGCACTGCACCCGCACTGCACCCGCACTGCACCCGCACTGCACCCGCACTGCACCCGCACACACCCGCACTGCACGCACCCGCACTGCACCCGCACACACCCGCACTGCACCCGCACTGCACCCGCACACACCCGAACTGCACGCACCCGCACTGCACCCGCACGCCACCCGCACGCACCCGCACGCACCCGCACTGCACCCGCACTGCACCCGCACTGCACCCGCACTGCACGCACCCGCACTGCACCCGCACGCACCCGCACTGCACCCGCACTGCACCCGCACACACCCGCACTGCACGCACCCGCACTGCATCCGCACTGCACCCGCACACACCCGCACTGCACCCGCACTGCATCCGCACGCACCCGCACTGCACCCGCACTGCACCCGCACACACCCGCACACACCCGCACTGCACGCACCCGCACTGCACCCGCACTGCACCCGCACTGCACCCGCACACACCCGCACTGCACGCACCCGCACTGCACGCACCCGCACTGCACCCGCACGCCACCCGCACGCCACCCGCACGCCACCCGCACGCCACCCGCACGCACCCGCACTGCACCCGCACGCACCCGCACTGCTTCTTTGGCTCAGTGTGTGTTTCTTTGGCAGGTGCCGTGGCCCGGCTCAGGAGGAAACGAAAAGTTCTTCTTTGAGAACGAGTCGGTGAGTGACACGAGCACGAAAATATGAGGCAGAATTGACCTTTTCAAACTTCTTAATAAATAAAATACATTTGATAAAACCGATAATCACTGTTTTGTCCCGTGTCAATAATTGTGATTAATAAATGTAAAATAAAAGTGATACTTTTATATCTGAACAATGAACGCTTGGATCTGGCAAAGGTCACGTTGCCCAAGGTCGACTTGAATGAATCAAAGACTCAGTTTATGTGACGAGCCAAAGGTTTCAGGTCAAACCATCTGAAGAGCTTCTCATGAACGTGACTCTTTAGTTTCAGGTCAAACCATCTGAAGAGCTTCTCATGAACGTGACTCTTTAGTTTCAGGTCAAACCATCTGAAGAGCTTCTCATGAACGTGACTCTTTTGTTTCAGGTGTGTATGATCTTTAACGCTGGAGAGCTGAGTCTGGTCGAGTACAACAACAACGAGATCCTGGGTTCAGTCCGGACCGAGTTCATGAACCCTCACCTCATCAGGTACGACCTCCTCCAACTCCTCCAACTCCTCAGGTTCAGGCTCCTCGGGTTCAGGCTCCTCAGGTTCAGGCTCCCCGGGTTCAGGCTCCTCGGGTTCAGGCTCCTCGGGTTCAGGCTCCTCGGGTTCAGGCTCCTCGGGTTCAGGCTCCTCAGGTTCGTTTGTGTGTGTGCAGCGTTTGTCTGAACGAGAGGAAGCTGAAAGGAGCCGAGGACAACAAGAAACTGGCCTATCTCATCGACCTGAAGACCATCTCCATCGGTCAGAAAACACACGACACTGAAGCCACTCGAACTATAAATGTTTCCATGCCTTCTCTTGCGTCTGTTGGTTTGAGCTTCACGTGTGTCTTCACAGTGGACCTGAGCGGAGGCTTCACTCTGGGAACCATCAGCCACGACTCAAAGATCGACTGGTTAGAGCTGAACGAGACGGGGAGGAAACTGCTCTTCAGGGACAAGAAGCTCAGGGTAAAAATACTGTGGAACACACCAACATAGACTGACTAAAAGCAGAGGGCACACACTGACACCTGTAGATTACAGCCCATAATATGCTCATAATATGCTCATAATATGCTCATAATATGCTCATAATGTGCCCATAATATGACCATAATGTGCCCATAATTTGACCACATCTCCATAATATTAGACGTGGAGACAAACCAAGGCCTCCTCCACGACAAAGCAGGACCTGAACATGAACAAGCTTTAATGTGATGGAGGTCCTGGTCCTGGTCCTGGTCCTGGTCCTGGTCCTGGTCCTGGTCCTGGTCCTGGTCCTGGTCCTGGTCCTGGTTCAGCTCTGGTTCTCTTCCAGCTGCACTTGTTCGACCTGGCGTCCGCTCTGAAGTGCACTCTTCTGGGCTTCTGCTCGTTCGTCCAGTGGGTCCCGGGCAGTGACGTGGTCGTGGCCCAGAACAGAGGAAACCTGTGTGTGTGGTACAGCATCGACAGCCCCGAGAGCGCCACCATGGTCCCCATCAAGGTACTGCACCCACTACTGAGAGCGCCACCATAGTCCCCATCAAGGTACTGCACCCACTACTGAGAGCGCCACCATGGTCCCCATCAAGGTACTGCACCCACTACTGAGAGCGCCACCATGGTCCCCATCAAGGTACTGCGCCCACTACTGAGAGCGCCACCATGGTCCCCATCAAGGTACTGCGCCCACTACTGAGAGCGCCACCATAGTCCCCATCAAGGTACTGCACCCACTACTGAGAGCGCCACCATGGTCCCCATCAAGGTACTGCACCCACTACTGAGAGCGCCACCATGGTCCCCATCAAGGTACTGCACCCACTACTGAGAGCGCCACCATGGTCCCCATCAAGGTACTGCACCCACTACTGGTGGCTCTGGAGTTATTAAAGGGTCTTTTCTTCAGGGGGACGTGGTGGCTCTGGAGTTATTAAAGGGTCATTTCTTCAGGGGGACGTGGTGGCTCTGGAGTTATTAAAGGGTCATTTCTTCAGGGGGACGTGGTGGCTCTGGAGTTATTAAAGGGTCTTTTCTTCAGGGGGACGTGGTGGCTCTGGAGTTATTAAAGGGTCTTTTCTTCAGGGGGACGTGGTGGCTCTGGAGTTATTAAAGGGTCTTTTCTTCAGGGGGACGTGGTGGCTCTGGAGTTATTAAAGGGTCTTTTCTTCAGGGGGAAGTGGTGGCTCTGGAGTTATTAAAGGGTCATTTCTTCAGGGGGACGTGGTGGCTCTGGAGTTATTAAAGGGTCATTTCTTCAGGGGGACGTGGTGGCTCTGGAGTTATTAAAGGGTCTTTTCTTCAGGGGGACGTGGTGGCTCTGGAGCGAGTGGACGGGAAAACAAACGTGATGGTCTCTGAGGGGCTGAACACCGTCACTTACACTCTGGACGAAGGGCTCATCGAGTTCGGCACCGCCATCGACGACGGAGACTATGACCGGTGAGACCAGCGTGACCCGGGTCACGTCTGTGTTTGACCCGGGTGATGTCTGTGTTTGACCCGCTTCATGTCTGTATTTGACCCGCTTCATGTCTGTGTTTGACCCGCTTCATGTCTGTGTTTGACCCCGGTCATGTCTGTGTTTGACCCGGGTCACGTCTGTGTTTGACCCGCTTCATGTCTGTGTTTGACCCGCTTCATGTCTGTGTTTGACCCGCTTCATGTCTGTGTTTGACCCGCTTCATGTCTGTGTTTGACCCGGGTCATGTCTGTGTTTGACCCGGGTCATGTCTGTGTTTGACCCGCTTCACGTCTGTGTTTGACCCGCTTCACGTCTGTGTTTGACCCGCTTCACGTCTGTGTTTGACCCGCTTCACGTCTGTGTTTGACCCGCTTCACGTCTGTGTTTGACCCGCTTCACGTCTGTGTTTGACCCGGGTCATGTCTGTGTTTGACCCGCTTCACGTCTGTGTTTGACCCGCTTCACGTCTGTGTTTGACCCGGGTCATGTCTGTGTTTGACCCGCTTCATGTCTGTGTTTGACCCGCTTCACGTCTGTGTTTGACCCGGGTTTTCCAAAACATCACAACTAAGTACAGGGATGTGGGCGGGGCTAGGGGGTAGGTGCAAACACTGACTCCAGGTTAAAAGCTCATTCTACAGAATCTGTCTCCTTTAAGTTTGTTCAGGTTTAACAGAGATAAACTGTAACTTGCTTTGGCCAGAATATTCCACAGTACAGCATTATGATACTCAAAAATCCCTTGTGAACTCACGTTGTCACTGCGACCCGAGTGGCCTCTCCACAGACCTGCCCCGGAGCTTGATGCCATGGCAGCCATCTTTAACCGCCGCGTGTGTTTCAGAGCGACGGCGTTCCTGGAGACGCTGGAGATGTCGACGGAAACCGAGGCCATGTGGAAAACACTGAGCAGGCTCTCTGTGGAGGCGCGGCAACTGCACGTGTCCGAGAGGTGAGGGGGAGGGAGGAGGAGGCGCGGAGGGGAGGGAGGAGGCGCGGGAACTGCACGTGTCCGAGAGGTGAGGGGAGGGAGGAGGAGGCGCGGAGGGGAGGGAGGAGGCGCGGGAACTGCACGTGTCCGAGAGGTGAGGGGAGGGAGGAGGAGGCGCGGAGGGGAGGGAGGAGGCGCGGGAACTGCACGTGTCCGAGAGGTGAGGGGAGGGAGGAGGAGGCGCGGAGGGGAGGGAGGAGGCGCGGGAACTGCACGTGTCCGAGAGGTGAGGCGAGGGAGGAGGAGGCGCGGAGGGGGGAGGCGCGGGAACTGCACGTGTCCGAGAGGTGAGGGGAGGGAGGAGGAGGCGCGGAGGGGAGGGAGGAGGCGCGGCAACTGCACGTGTCCGAGAGGTGAGGGGAGGGAGGAGGAGGCGCGGAGGGGGGAGGGGGGAGGAGGGGTGAAATGCCTCCATCATGTGGTCCAAACGACCCTTCACCTGTAAAAATCCAGGTTTAAACATTTATTGAACAGAATTAAACTCGTGTTGGTTCATGAGTGACAGATGAAGTGGTTAAACGTCTCTTCGTTGCCGTGGCAGGTGTCTCGCCGCTCTGGGAGACGTCTCCACACTTCGATTTCTGCACCAAATCAACCAAATCGCAGACAAAGTGGAGACGGAGACGGTGAGGGTCATTTGTATGTCGATGGTCACGTCCATGGTCATGACGATGGCCATGACGATGGCCATGACGATTGTCATGTCGATGGTCAAGTCAATGGTCATGACGATGGTCATGACGATGGCCATGACGATTGTCATGTCGATGGTCAAGTCAATGGTCAAGTCAATGGTCATGACGATGGTCATGACGATGGCCATGTCGATGGCCATGTCGATGGTCATGACGATGGTCATGACGATGGCCATGTCGATGGCCATGTCGATGGTCATGACGATGGCCATGTCGATGGCCATGTCGATGGTCATGACGATGGCCATGACGATGGCCATGACGATGGCCATGTCGATGGTCAAGTCGATGGTCATGACGATGGTCATGTCGATGGCCAAGTCGATGGTCATGACGATGGTCATGACGATGGCCATGACGATGGTCATGACGATGGTCATGACGATGGCCATGTCGATGGTCATGACGATGGTCATGACGATGGCCATGACGATGGCCATGACGATGGCCATGTCGATGGTCAAGTCGATGGTCATGACGATGGTCATGACGATGGTCAAGTCGATGGTCATGACGATGGTCATGACGATGGTCATGTCGATGGTCATGACGATGGTCATGACGATGGCCATGACGATGGTCATGACGATGGTCATGACGATGGCCATGTCGATGGTCATGACGATGGCCATGTCGATGGTCAAGTCGATGGTCATGACGATGGTCATGTCGATGGTCAAGTCGATGGTCATGACGATGGCCATGACGATGGTCATGACGATGGTCATGACGATGGCCATGTCGATGGTCAAGTCGATGGTCATGACGATGGTCATGTCGATGGTCATAACGATGGTCAGGCTCTAATAAAGGCTCAAATAATGTAACTAATTAATGTAACGTCTTTGTGATGAAAAATGTTTTAAAATCTCAGATGTTTGATCCTCGTGTGAAAATGTGAATCATCTAAAATATGATGAACTTGAAATAAGAGCTAAACTTTAATCCAGATCAATACTTCTGTTTTTCTGATTCTACATTGTGCGGTCCTGAACGTGCGGTCCTGAGCGTGCGGTCCTGAACGTGCGGTCCTGAGCGTGCGGTCCTGAACGTGCGGTCCTGAGCGTGCGGTTCTGAGCGTGCGGTTCTGAGCGTGTGTGTGTTGCAGGGAGCAGACGGGACCTCCTTTTACCAGGTCCAGGCCAAAATGGCCACTCTGGACAAGAACTTCAAGCTGGCCGAGCGGTTCTACGTGGAGCAGGTAGTTCTAGGTGGAGCAGGTAGTTCTAGGTGGAGCAGATGGTTCTAGGTGGAGCGGGTAGTTCTAGGTGGAGCAGGTAGTTCTAGGTGGAGCGGGTAGTTCTAGGTGGAGCAGGTAGTTCTAGGTGGAGCAGGTAGTTCTAGGTGGAGCAGATGGTTCTAGGTGGAGCAGGTAGTTCTAGGTGGAGCGGGTAGTTCTAGGTGGAGCAGGTAGTTCTAGGTGGAGCGGGTAGTTCTAGGTGGAGCAGGTAGTTCTAGGTGGAGCAGATGGTTCTAGGTGGGGCAGGTAGTTCTAGGTGGAGCAGGTAGTTCTAGGTGGAGCAGATGGTTCT
>NW_027315723.1:1848395-1880107 GCF_026437365.1 Eucyclogobius newberryi
TTCTGGGTCAAATGCAGCTGAAAGAATACGTTCATAAACAATAATGTGCTGGTCTCACTGTGTCCTGTAGGTGGCAGAGCAGTTGTACGTTAAAGGAGGAAACATTAAAGACGCCATCGACATGTTCACGGCCGCCGGACGCTGGGAGGACGCTCACAAGGTCAGTTTAATGTGTCTCTGCTTGTTCTCCCTGTGCAGTTGGCGGGTTGTAGTTTCACTCTCTGCTTGTTCTCCCTGTGCAGTTGGCGGGTTGTCGCTTCACTCTCTGCTTGTTCTCCCTGTGCAGTTGGCGGTTGTAGCTTCACTCTCTGCTTGTTCTCCCTGTGCAGTTGGCGGGTTGTAGCTTCACTCTCTGCTTGTTCTCCCTGTGCAGTTGGCGGGTTGTCGCTTCACTCTCTGCTTGTTCTACCTGTGCAGTTGGCCGGTTGTAGCTTCACTCTCTGCTTGTTCTCCCTGTGCAGTTGGCCGGTTGTCGCTTCACTCTCTGCTTGTTCTCCCTGTGCAGTTGGCGGTTGTAGCTTCACTCTCTGCTTGTTCTCCCTGTGCAGTTGGCGGGTTGTCGCTTCACTCTCTGCTTGTTCTCCCTGTGCAGTTGGCGGGTTGTAGCTTCACTCTCTGCTTGTTCTCCCTGTGCAGTTGGCCGGTTGTCGCTTCACTCTCTGCTTGTTCTCCCTGTGCAGTTGGCGGGTTGTAGCTTCACTCTCTGCTTGTTCTCCCTGTGCAGTTGGCCGGTTGTCGCTTCACTCTCTGCTTGTTCTCCCTGTGCAGTTGGCGGCGGAGTGCATGACGGAGGAGGAGGTCCGGGGTCTTTACGTCAGCCGAGCTCAGGAGATGGAGCGAGACGCCAAGTTCAAGGAGGCAGAACGGTAAAGGGCTACGCCCCTGTCTCACACCTGCTGCCACGGCTGCCCTGGGGCTAAGGTCCTGATCTGGGTGTGGTCCCCGGGCGCGGCTCCTACAGGTCTTTCCCCGGTGGGTCAAATGCAGACGTAGATATTTGAAAACGGCGTCTCTTCCGCAGCTTGTTCTCGACGGTGAAGCAGCCGGATTTGGCCATCACGATGTACAAGAAGAACCGAATGTTCGACGACGTCATCAGACTCGTGGCCAAGCACCACCCAGACCTGCTGAGCGAGACGCACCTGCACCTGGCCAAGGTAACGGGCTAAACCAGGGCTAAACCAGGGCTAAACCAGGACTAAACCAGGACTAAACCAGGACTAAACCAGGACTAAACCAGGACTAAACCAGGACTAAACCGGGGCTAAACCGGGACTAAACCGGGGCTAAACCGGGGCTAAACCGGGACTAAACCGGGACTAAACCGGGGCTAAACCGGGACTAAACCGGGACGAAACCGGGACTAAACCGGGACTAAACCGGGGCTAAACCGGGACTAAACCGGGGCTAAACCGGGGCTAAACCGGGGCTAAACCGGGACTAAACCGGGACGAAACCGGGACTAAACCGGGACTAAACCAAGGCTAAACCGGGACTAAACCGGGACTAAACCGGGACGAAACCGGGACGAAACCGGGACGAAACCGGGACGAAACCAAGGCTAAACCAGGACTAAACCAGGACTAAACCAGGACTAAACCAGGACTAAACCAGGACTAAACCAGGACTAAACCAAGACTAAACTGGGACTAAAGCAGGTACGTGTTCTTCAGGAGTTGGAGCTGGAGGCGCGGTTCTCGGAGGCGGAGCATCACTTCATGGAGGCGGGCGAGTGGAAGGGGGCGATCAACATGTACCGAGCCAACAGCATGTGGGAGGAGTCACACCGGGTCTGAACACGTTACATTACATCTGTGACCTGCTCCACCTAGAGGAGAGAATGTGTATAACGAGAGGATTTAGGAGTCGATCAGGCGGATTATAAAAGCATTAGATGTTATTGTCTAGTTTGTTGTGTTTGCTTGATGTCGAGCGTCTCGTGCCTTCGCAGATCGCTAAGAGCCACGGCGGCGCTAACGTTCAGAAGCAGGTGGCTTATCTGTGGGCGCAGAGTTTAGGAGGAGAAGCCGCCGTCAAACTACTGTCACGCTTCAGTCTGTTGGAGTACGCCATCGAGTTCGCCTGCAACAACCTGTGAGACATGACCCTTTAAGACCCTTTAAGTCATTTTAAGACCCTCAAAGATCCAGTAAGACCCTTTAAGACACTAGAATTCTATAAGACCCTTTAAGGTAACACTTTTAAAAAACATTTAAGATCCTTTAAGGCCCTTTAAGACCCTTTAAGGTAACACTTTTAAAAAACATTTAAGATCCTTTAAGGCCCTTTAAGACCCTTCAAAATCCTTTACGACCCATTATACATATTTAAGATCCTCTCAGATCCTCTCAGATCATCTATGATCCTCTATGATCCTCTATGATCCTCTATGATCCTCTCAGATCCTCTATGATCCTCTATGATCCTCTATGATCCTCTGATCCTCTCTGATCCTCTCAGATCCTCTCAGATCCTCTCAGATCGTTAGGAGCTGCTGACAGTTCTCTGATTTCAGGACCTTTGATTTTGCCTTTGAACTGGCCAATCTCGCTGCCAAAGACAAGATCCCTGAAGTTCACCTGAAGACCGCCCTCTACCTGGAGGACGAGGTACTGACCCCACACTGTAGCCACACTCCTGTGCCACAGCTGCCCCGGGGCAGACTGACGGAGATGCGGCCCTCACACCAGCCGCTCACAAACAAAGACATTTACCCAAATATGTGTCCAACATCACAACTGCACTTTGTTTGTTAATGCTCTTTTGAATGTTGATTTTCCTGAACATTACACGTGTCTGTGACGGGGGTCTGTCTGTGACGGGGGTCTGTCTGTGACGGGGGTCTGTCTGTGACGGGGGTCTGTCTGTGACGGGGGTCTGTCTGTGACGGGGGTCTGTCTGTGACGGGGGTCTCTGTCTGTGACGGAGGTCTGTCTGTGACGGGGGTCTGTCTGTGACGGGGGTCTGTCTGTGACGGGGGTCTCTGTCTGTGACGGGGGTCTGTCTGTGACGGGGGTCTGTCTGTGACGGGGGTCTGTCTGTGACGGGGGTCTCTGTCTGTGACGGGGGTCTGTCTGTGACGGGGGTCTCTGTCTGTGACGGGGGTCTGTCTGTGACGGGGGTCTCTGTCTGTGACGGGGGTCTGTCTGTGACGGGGGTCTCTGTCTGTGACGGGGGTCTGTCTGTGACGGGGGTCTGTCTGTGACGGGGGTCTGTCTGTGACGGGGGTCTGTCTGTGACGGGGGTCTCTGTCTGTGACGGGGGTCTGTCTGTGACGGGGGTCTGTCTGTGACGGGGGTCTCTGTCTGTGACGGGGGTCTGTCTGTGACGGAGGTCTGTCTGTGACGGGGGTCTGTCTGTGACGGGGGTCTGTCTGTGACGGGGGTCTCTGTCTGTGACGGGGGTCTGTCTGTGACGGGGGTCTCTGTCTGTGACGGGGGTCTGTCTGTGACGGGGGTCTCTGTCTGTGACGGGGGTCTGTCTGTGACGGGGGTCTCTGTCTGTGACGGGGGTCTCTGTCTGTGACGGGGGTCTCTGTCTGTGACGGGGGTCTCTGTCTGTGACGGGGGTCTCTGTCTGTGAAGGGGGTCTCTGTCTGTGACGGGGGTCTGTCTGTGACGGGGGTCTGTCTGTGACGGGGGTCTGTCTGTGACGGGGGTCTGTCTGTGACGGGGGTCTCTGTCTCTGTCCTCATTCAGATCGTCTGTTTTTTCAGGGCAAATTTGCTGAAGCTGAAGTGGAGTTTATAAAAGGAGGAAAACCCAGAGAAGCTGTTCTCATGTAAGTCTGTGACTCTGAGAGTCTGTGACTCTGAGGGTCTGTGACTCTGAGGGTCTGTGAAACTGAGGGTCTGTGACACTGAGGGTCTGTGACTCTGAGGGTCTGTGACACTGAGGGTCTGTGACTCTGAGGGTCTGTGACACTGGGGGTCTGTGACACTGAGGGTCTGTGACTCTGAGGGTCTGTGACTCTGAGGGTCTGTGACACTGGGGGTCTGTGACTCTGAGGGTCTGTGACTCTGAGGGTCTGTGACTCTGAGGGTCTGTGACACTGGGGGTCTGTGACTCTGAGGGTCTGTGACACTGGGGGTCTGTGACTCTGAGGGTCTGTGACACTGAGGGTCTGTGACACTGGGGGTCTGTGACACTGAGGGTCTGTGACACTGGGGGTCTGTGACACTGAGGGTCTGTGACACTGGGGGTCTATGACTCTGAGGGTCTGACACTGAGGGTCTGTGACACTGGGGGTCTGTGACTCTGAGGGTCTGTGACACTGAGGGTCTGTGACTCTGAGGGTCTGTGACACTGGGGGTCTGTGACACTGGGGGTCTGTGACACTGAGGGTCTGTGACACTGGGGGTCTGTGACACTGGGGGTCTGTGACACTGAGGGTCTGTGACACTGGGGGTCTGTGACACTGAGGGTCTGTGACACTGGGGGTCTGTGACACTGAGGGTCTGTGACACTGGGGGTCTGTGACTCTGAGGGTCTGTGACACTGGGGGTCTGTGACACTGAGGGTCTGTGACACTGGGGGTGTGTGACACTGGGGGTCTGTGACACTGGGGGTCTGTGACACTGAGGGTCTGTGACACTGGGGGTCTGTGACTCTGAGGGTCTGTGACACTGGGGGTCTATGACTCTGAGGGTCTGACACTGAGGGTCTGTGACACTGAGGGTCTGTGACACTGGGGGTCTGTGACTCTGAGGGTCTGTGACACTGGGGGTCTGTGACACTGGGGGTCTGTGACACTGAGGGTCTGTGACACTGGGGGTCTGTGACACTGAGGGTCTGTGACACTGGGGGTCTGTGACACTGAGGGTCTGTGACACTGGGGGTCTGTGACACTGGGGGTCTATGACTCTGAGGGTCTGTGACACTGAGGGTCTGTGACACTGGGGGTCTATGACTCTGGGGGTCTGTGACACTGGGGGTCTGTGACACTGAGAGTCTGTGATGTTGGGGTCTGTGATGTTGGGGTCTGTGACGTTGGGGTCTGTGCCGTTGGGGTCTGTGCCGTTGGGGTCTGTGACGTTGGGGTCTGTGATGTTGGGGTCTTTTCTCTGTTCAGGTATGTTCACAGTAAACTCTGGGACAGCGCTCAGCGAGTGGCCGAGGCCCACGACCCCGACAGTGTGAGCGACGTTCTGGAGTCTCAGGCCAAAGTTTGTTTCGACGAGAGAGAATTTCAGAGAGCGGAGTCTCTGCTCCTGCGAGCTCAGAGACCGGACCTGATTGTGCTCTTCTACAAGGTACTACAGGGTCCTGGTCCTAGTCCTGGTCCTGGTCCTCTAGAGCAGGCTCTAAACCTGCTCTAAACCTGCTCTAATCCTGCTCTAATCCTGCTCTAATCCTGCTCTAAACCAGCTCTAAACCAGCTCCAAACCAGCTCTAAACCAGCTCTAAACCTGCTCTAAACCTGCTCTAAACCTGCTCTAAACCAGCTCTAAACCTGCTCTAAACCTGCTCTAAACCAGCTCTAAACCAGCTCCAAACCAGCTCTAAACCAGCTCTAAACCTGCTCTAAACCAGCTCTTGACCAGCTCTAAACCAGCTCTAAACCAGCTCTAAACCTGCTCTAAACCTGCTCTAAACCTGCTCTAAACCAGCTCCAAACCAGCTCCAAACCAGCTCTAAACCTGCTCTAAACCTGCTCTAAACCAGCTCTAAACCTGCTCTAAACCTGCTCTAATCCTGCTCTAAACCTGCTCTAAACCAGCTCTAAACCTGCTCTAAACCTGCTCTAATCCTGCTCTAAACCAGCTCTAAACCAGCTCCAAACCAGCTCTAAACCAGCTCTAAACCTGCTCTAAACCAGCTCTTAACCAGCTCTAAACCAGCTCTAAACCAGCTCTAAACCAGCTCTAAACCAGCTCTAAACCTGCTCTAAACCTGCTCTAAACCAGCTCTAATCCTGCTCTAAACCAGCTCTAAACCAGCTCTTAACCAGCTCTAAACCAGCTCTAAACCAGCTCTAAACCAGCTCTAAACCAGCTCTAAACCTGCTCTAAACCTGCTCTAAACCAGCTCTAATCCTGCTCTAAACCAGCTCTAAACCAGCTCTAAACCTGCTCTAAACCTGCTCTAAACCTGCTCTAAACCTGCTCTAAACCAGCTCTAAACCAGCTCTAAACCAGCTCTAAACCTGCTCTAAACCTGCTCTAAACCTGCTCTAAACCAGCTCTAAACTCGCTCTCTGCAGGAGGCCGGGATGTGGAGCGACGCCTTGAGGATCTGTAAAGAATATCTCCCAAACAAACTGTCCAAACTTCAAGAGGAGTTTGAGCTGGACGCGTCCAAGAAGGGAAACAAGTAAAGTGTGACCACATTAACTGTGAGTGATGGAGGCGGATCTTCTGCATGTTCTCTCTGTGTTCCTCTGTCAGTGGAGCAGAGGTCATTCTGGAGCAGGCTCGTGAGTGGGAGACCACGGGAGAATATTCCAGAGCCGTCGACTGTTACCTCAAAGTCAAAGACAACAAAAACCCCAAACTGCTGGAGAAATGCTGGATGAAGGTACAGACCACTGCTCCTGCTTCCACACCACGTCTCAGAACATAACAGAACATCTCAGAATGTCTCTAAAACATCTCAGGACATCTCTAGAACATCTCAGGACATCTCAGGACATCTCTAGAACATCTCAGGACATCTCTAGAACATCTCTAGAACATCTCAGGACATCTCTAGAACATCTCTAGAACATCTCAGGACATCTCTAGAACATCTCAGGACATCTCTAGAACATCTCAGGACATCTCTAGAACATCTCAGAACATCTCTAAAATATCTCAGAACATCTCAGGACATCTCTAGAACATCTCAGGACATCTCAGAACATCTCAGGACATCTCAGGACATCTCAGGACATCTCAGAACATCTCAGGACAGCTCAGAACATCTCTAGAACATCTCAGGACATCTCTAGAACATCTCTAGAACATCTCAGGACATCTCTAGAACATCTCAGGACATCTCTAGAACATCTCAGGACATCTCAGGACATCTCTAGAACATCTCAGAACATCTCTAAAATATCTCAGAACATCTCAGGACATCTCTAGAACATCTCAGGACATCTCAGAACATCTCAGGACAGCTCAGAACATCTCAGGACATCTCAGGACATTTCTAGAACATCTCAGAACTTCTCTCACATCTCAGAACTTCTCTCACATCTCAGGACATCTCAGGAAATCTCAGGACATCTCAGAACATCTCTAGAACATCTCCAGAACATCTCTAGAACATCTCTAGGACATCTCTAGAACATCTCAGAACATCTCAGAACATCTCAGAACATCTATAGAACATCTATAGAACATCTCAGAACATCTCAGAACATCTCAGGACATCTCAGGACATCTCAGGACATCTCAGGACATCTCAGGACATCTCAGAACATCTCAGAACATCTCTAGAACATCTCAGAACATCTCAGAACATCTCAGAACTTCTCTCACATCTCAGAACATCTCAGGACATCTCAGGAAATCTCAGGACATCTCAGAACATCTCGAGAACATCTCAGAACATCTCTAGGACATCTCTAGAACATCTCAGAACATCTCAGGACATCTCAGGACATCTCAGGACATCTCAGAACATCTCTCACATCTCTCACATCTGTCACATCTCTCACATCTCCAGAACATCTCAGAACATCTCCAGAACATCTCAGAACATCTCTAGAACATCTCTCACATCTCAGAACATCTCTCACATCTCAGAACATCTCTCACATCTCCAGAACATCTCCAGAACATCTCAAAGAACATCTCAGAACATCTCAAAGAACATCTCAGAACATCTCCAGAACATCTCAGAACATCTCCAGAACATCTCAGAACATCTCAGAACATCTCAAAGAACATCTCAAAGAACATCTCCAGAACATCTCAGAACATCTCCAGAACATCTCAGAACATCTCAAAGAACATCTCAGAACATCTCCAGAACATCTCAGAACATCTCAAAGAACATCTCAGAACATCTCCAGAGCATCTCAGAACATCTCAGAACATCTCCAGAACATCTCAGAACATCTCAGAGAACATCTCAGGACATCTCAGAACATCTCAGAACATCTCAGAGAACATTTCAGGACATCTCAGAACATCTCAGGACATCTCAGAACATCTCAGGACATCTCAGAACATCTCAGAACATCTCAGAACATCCTGACATCTCATTCATCATGTTCCAGGCGGCTGAACTCTCCATAAAGTTCCTGAACCGTGATCGGGCCATGGAGGTGGTCCAGCTGGTTGGGCCTCGCCTCTCGGAGCTGCGACAGTTCAAGGCCGTGAGTCTCGCCGTGAGGTTGTCCTCTGTGTCCTCTTTGTCCTCTGTGTCTTCTTTGTCCTCTGTGTCTTCTTTGTCCTCTGTGTCCTCTTTGTTCTCCGTGTCTTCTTTATCATCTGTGTCCTCTTTGTCCTCTGTGTCCTCTTCGTCCTCTGTGTCCTCTGTGTCCTCTTCGTCTAACCTTTGTTCTGGTCCAAGGCGGCTGAGCTCTACCTGAACGTGGATCTGATCAAAGACGCCATCGACGTCTTCATCGACGGAGAAGAATGGAACAAAGCCAAGAGGGTCGCCAAAGAGCTGCAGCCACAGTGAGGGACAACTACGACTGAAGCAGGGTCTAAAGCGGGACTAAAGCGGGGCTAAAGCGGGTCTAAAGCGGGACTAAAGCGGGTCTAAAGCGGGTCTAAAGCGGGTCTAAAGCGGGGCTAAAGCGGGTCTAAAGCGGGACTAAAGCGGGTCTAAAGCGGGACTAAAGCGGGGCTAAAGCGGGTCTAAAGCGGGTCTAAAGCGGGTCTAAAGCGGGTCTAAAGCGGGGCTAAAGCGGGACGAAAGCGGGTCTAAAGCGGGACTAAAGCGGGACTAAAGCGGGTCTAAAGCGGGACTAAAGCGGGTCTAAAGCGGGGCTAAAGCGGGACTAAAGCGGGACTAAAGCGGGACTAAAGCGGGTCTAAAGCGGGACTAAAGCGGGACTAAAGCGGGACTAAAGCGGGTCTAAAGCGGGTCTAAAGCGGGTCTAAAGCGGGACGAAAGCGGGACGAAAGCGGGACTAAAGCGGGACTAAAGCGGGTCTAAAGCGGGTCTAAAGCGGGACTAAAGCGGGACTAAAGCGGGACTAAAGCGGGTCTAAAGCGGGACTAAAGCGGGACTAAAGCGGGTCTAAAGCGGGTCTAAAGCGGGTCTAAAGCGGGTCTAAAGCGGGACTAAAGCGGGTCTAAAGCGGGACTAAAGCGGGTCTAAAGCGGGTCTAAAGCGGGTCTAAAGCGGGTCTAAAGCGGGACTAAAGCGGGACTAAAGCGGGACTAAAGCGGGACTAAAGCGGGTCTAAAGCGGGACTAAAGCGGGTCTAAAGCGGGACTAAAGCGGGTCTAAAGCGGGACTAAAGCGGGACTAAAGCGGGTCTAAAGCGGGTCTAAAGCGGGTCTAAAGCGGGACTAAAGCGGGACTAAAGCGGGTCTAAAGCGGGTCTAAAGCGGGACTAAAGCGGGACTAAAGCGGGACTAAAGCGGGTCTAAAGCGGGACTAAAGCGGGACTAAAGCGGGACTAAAGCGGGTCTAAAGCGGGTCTAAAGCGGGGCTAAAGCGGGACGAAAGCGGGACGAAAGCGGGACTAAAGCGGGACTAAAGCGGGACTAAAGCGGGTCTAAAGCGGGACTAAAGCGGGACTAAAGCGGGACTAAAGCGGGTCTAAAGCGGGACTAAAGCGGGTCTAAAGCGGGTCTAAAGCGGGACGAAAGCGGGACTAAAGCGGGTCTAAAGCGGGACTAAAGCGGGACTAAAGCGGGACTAAAGCGGGTCTAAAGCGGGACTAAAGCGGGTCTAAAGCGGGTCTAAAGCGGGTCTAAAGCGGGTCTAAAGCGGGTCTAAAGCGGGACTAAAGCGGGTCTAAAGCGGGTCTAAAGCGGGACTAAAGCGGGTCTAAAGCGGGTCTAAAGCGGGTCTAAAGCGGGTCTAAAGCGGGTCTAAAGCGGGACTAAAGCGGGACTAAAGCGGGACTAAAGCGGGTCTAAAGCGGGTCTAAAGCGGGACTAAAGCGGGACTAAAGCGGGACTAAAGCGGGTCTAAAGCGGGACTAAAGCGGGACTAAAGCGGGACTAAAGCGGGTCTAAAGCGGGTCTAAAGCGGGTCTAAAGCGGGTCTAAAGCGGGACTAAAGCGGGACTAAAGCGGGACTAAAGCGGGTCTAAAGCGGGACTAAAGCGGGACTAAAGCGGGACTAAAGCGGGACTAAAGCGGGACTAAAGCGGGACTAAAGCGGGACTAAAGCGGGACTAAAGCGGGACTAAAGCGGGTCTAAAGCGGGTCTAAAGCACCAGAGTAACCCTCACACTGTTTTTCAGACTGGAGGATTACGTGGATCAGAAATACAAGGATCACCTCAAAAACCAGGGACAAGTCGAGTCGGTGAGACAAAAACATTGAACTGAGAATGTATAAATCCTGTAAATGTCAAACCGGTTACCTCGTGGTTGTGTGGTCCAGTTGGCCGGCATCGACGTGATGGCGGCGCTGGACTTGTACGTGGAGCGAGGCCAGTGGGAGAAGTGTCTGGAGACCGCCTCCAAACAGGTATTTCACTATTTTATTACTTTGTGTCGTCTGGAGACGTTTACCTTTATTTTGTGCTCAGAACTTCAGGATCCTGCACAAGTATGTGGCTCTGTACGCCGCACAGCTGATCAAAGAGGAGGAGCCTGTGCGAGCGCTGCAGCTGTACGTCACACACGGAGCCCCACCCAATGTGCAGGTAACGCTGACCTAATGCTAATGCTAATGGACAGAATATACAGGTAACGCTGATCTAATGCTAATGCTAATGGACAGAATATACAGGTAATGCTAACCTAATGCTAATGCTAATGAACATAATATACAGGTAATGCTAAGATAATGCTGATGCAAATGAACAGAATTTACAGGTAATGCTAACCTAATGCGAATGAACAGAATATACAGGTAACGCTTACCTAATGCTAATGCTAATGAACAGAATATACAGGTAAAGCTAACCTAATGCTAATGAACAGAATATACAGGTAACGCTAAGCTAATGCGAATGAACAGAATATACAGGTAAAGCTAACCTAATGCTAATGAACAGAATATACAGGTAACGCTAACCTAATGCTAATGCTAATTAACAGAACATACAGGTAACGCTAACCTGATGCTAATGAACAGAATATACAGGTAACGCTAACCTAATGCTAATGGTAATGAACATAATATACAGGTAATGTTAACCTAATGCTAATTAACAGAACATACAGGTAACGCTAACCTGATGCTAATGAACATAATATACAGGTAATCCTAACTTAATGCTAATGAACAGAATATACAGGTAAAGCGTACTTAATGCTAACAAACAGAATATACAGGTAATGCTAACCTGATGCTAATGAACAGAATATACAGGTAATCCTAACTTAATGCTAATGAACAGAATATACAGGTAAAGCGTACTTAATGCTAACAAACAGAATATACAGGTAATGCTAACCTGATGCTAATGAACAGAATATACAGGTCACGCTTACCTAAGGCTAATGCTAATGAATAGACTATACAGGTAACGCTAACCTAATGCTAATGTTAATGAACAGAATATACAGGTGACGCTAACCTAATGCTAATGACACTAAACAGAATGCATAGGTGAGTCTAAAGTAAAGCAGCTTCAGTCATAGCCTAATAATGAATAAATAAATACATATAAATAAATAAATACAAGTTTTTAAAACAGATTATGAGATACAAATACAGCTGCTGTAGACGTGTGTTTTACTGCAGTTTATTCCCATGACATCACAACATTCTACACGTCAATCATCTTCACTCGTCTCTCTGTGTCCTTCAGAGCTTTAACATCTACACTCGTCTCTCTGTGTCCTTCAGAGCTTTAACATCTACACTCGTCTCTCTGTGTCCTTCAGAGCTTTAACATCTACACTCGTCTCTCTGTGTCCTTCAGAACTTTAACATCTATACTCGTCTCTCTGTGTCCTTCAGAACTTTAACATCTACACTCGTCTCTCTGTGTCCTTCAGAACTTTAACATCTACAGGCAGCTCTTCGTGTTGGTGGTGAACCTGCCGGACACAGACTCGGCCGGGGCCTATCGCGTCTGGGCCGACCTCCGTGACTTCCTGCTGCAGCTGGTACCACACGTTTCACCTGAGTAAAGTGCTCTGCCGTGTCCCGCACACCCCGGTGACGTTTGCGTGTGTTTTCAGTGCGACAACGTCTCGAAATCGGCCGAAGCAAATTCTCCGCCGCACTTCGACTTTGAGCAGATGCTTTTGATCGCCCATTATTACGCCACGAGATCAGCGGCCAAAGGCGTGGAACAGCTGGTACTGCCCCTTTCTCACCCTGTCTCACCGTCTCTCACCCTCTTTCACCCCGTCTCACCCTCTCTCACCCCGTCTCACCCTCTCACCTTCTTTCACCCTGTCTCACCCTCTCTCACCGTCTCTCACCCTCTTTCACCCCGTCTCACCCTCTTTCACCCTCTTTCACCCTGTCTTACCCTCTCGCAACCTCTCCCCCTGTCTCACCCTCTCTCACCCTCTTTCACTCCGTCTCACCTGTCTCACGCTCTTGTTTCAGTCGGGCGTGGCCTCTAAGCTGTCTGTCTCACCTCTCTCACCCTCTTGTTTCAGTCGGGCGTGGCCTCTAAGCTGTCGGTCTCACCTCTCTCACCCTCTTGTTTCAGTCGGGCGTGGCCTCTAAGCTGTCTGTCTCACCTGTCTCACCCTCTTGTTTCAGTCGGGCGTGGCCTCTAAGCTGTCGGTCTCACCTGTCTCACCCTCTTGTTTCAGTCGGGCGTGGCCTCTAAGCTGTCGGTCTCACCTCTCTCACCCTCTTGTTTCAGTCGGGCGTGGCCTCTAAGCTGTCGGTCTCACCTGTCTCACCCTCTTGTTTCAGTCGGGCGTGGCCTCTAAGCTGTCTGTCTCACCTGTCTCACCCTCTTGTTTCAGTCGGGCGTGGCCTCTAAGCTGTCGGTCTCACCTGTCTCACCCTCTTGTTTCAGTCGGGCGTGGCCTCTAAGCTGTCTGTCTCACCTGTCTCACCCTCTTGTTTCAGTCGGGCGTGGCCTCTAAGCTGTCGGTCTTACCTGTCTCACCCTCTTGTTTCAGTCGGGCGTGGCCTCTAAGCTGTCTGTCTCACCTGTCTCACCCTCTTGTTTCAGTCGGGCGTGGCCTCTAAGCTGTCTGTCTCACCTGTCTCACCCTCTTGTTTCAGTCGGGCGTGGCCTCTAAGCTGTCGGTCTCACCTCTCTCACCCTCTTGTTTCAGTCGGGCGTGGCCTCTAAGCTGTCGGTCTCACCTCTCTCACCCTCTTGTTTCAGTCGGGCGTGGCCTCTAAGCTGTCTGTCTCACCTGTCTCACCCTCTTGTTTCAGTCGGGCGTGGCCTCTAAGCTGTCGGTCTCACCTCTCTCACCCTCTTGTTTCAGTCGGGCGTGGCCTCTAAGCTGTCGGTCTCACCTCTCTCACCCTCTTGTTTCAGTCGGGCGTGGCCTCTAAGCTGTCGGTCTCACCTGTCTCACCCTCTTGTTTCAGTCGGGCGTGGCCTCTAAGCTGTCTGTCTCACCTGTCTCACCCTCTTGTTTCAGTCGGGCGTGGCCTCTAAGCTGTCGGTCTCACCTGTCTCACCCTCTTGTTTCAGTCGGGCGTGGCCTCTAAGCTGTCGGTCTCACCTCTCTCACCCTCTTGTTTCAGTCGGGCGTGGCCTCTAAGCTGTCGGTCTCACCTCTCTCACCCTCTTGTTTCAGTCGGGCGTGGCCTCTAAGCTGTCGGTCTCACCTGTCTCACCCTCTTGTTTCAGTCGGGCGTGGCCTCTAAGCTGTCTGTCTCACCTGTCTCACCCTCTTGTTTCAGTCGGGCGTGGCCTCTAAGCTGTCGGTCTCACCTCTCTCACCCTCTTGTTTCAGTCGGGCGTGGCCTCTAAGCTGTCGGTCTCACCTGTCTCACCCTCTTGTTTCAGTCGGGCGTGGCCTCTAAGCTGTCGGTCTCACCTCTCTCACCCTCTTGTTTCAGTCGGGCGTGGCCTCTAAGCTGTCGGTCTCACCTGTCTCACCCTCTTGTTTCAGTCGGGCGTGGCCTCTAAGCTGTCTGTCTCACCTGTCTCACCCTCTTGTTTCAGTCGGGCGTGGCCTCTAAGCTGTCGGTCTCACCTGTCTCACCCTCTTGTTTCAGTCGGGCGTGGCCTCTAAGCTGTCTGTCTCACCTGTCTCACCCTCTTGTTTCAGTCGGGCGTGGCCTCTAAGCTGTCGGTCTCACCTGTCTCACCCTCTTGTTTCAGTCGGGCGTGGCCTCTAAGCTGTCTGTCTCACCTGTCTCACCCTCTTGTTTCAGTCGGGCGTGGCCTCTAAGCTGTCGGTCTCACCTGTCTCACCCTCTTGTTTCAGTCGGGCGTGGCCTCTAAGCTGTCTGTCTCACCTGTCTCACCCTCTTGTTTCAGTCGGGCGTGGCCTCTAAGCTGTCTGTCTCACCTGTCTCACCCTCTTGTTTCAGTCGGGCGTGGCCTCTAAGCTGTCGGTGTCGCTTCTGCGTCACACTGAGATGATTCCCGCAGACAAAGCGTTCTTCGAGGCCGGCACAGACTCAAGGGTGAGAGCCCAGACATGACATGTTCATAAATATACTGTTATTGTTGTTGTTGTTGATTCTGTTGTTGTTGTTGTTGTTGATTCTGTTGTTGTTGTTGTTGATTCTATTGTTGTTGTTGTTTGTGTCCAGGCCGAGGGCTGGGACAGCATGGCCTTCGTCTTCCTCAATCACTTCTTGGATCTGTGTGACGTAAGTCTAAAACACACCCAGAGTAAAAGTACAGATGAAAGTGCAGAGGAAAGATGTTCTGCCAGTGACGTCATGTTCTGCCAGTGACGTCATGTTCTGCCAGTGACGTCATGTTCTGCCTGTGACGTCATGTTCTGCCTGTGACGTCATGTTCTGCCTGTGACGTCATGTTCTGCCAGTGATGTCATGTTCTTCCTGTGATGTCATGTTCTTCCTGTGATGTCATGTTCTGCCTGTGATGTCATGTTCTTCCTGTGATGTCATGTTCTTCCTGTGACGTCATGTTCTGCCTGTGACGTCATGTTCTGCCTGTGACGTCATGTTCTGCCTGTGACGTCATGTTCTTCCTGTGATGTCATGTTCTTCCAGTGATGTCATGTTCTTCCTGTGATGTCATGTTCTTCCAGTGATGTCATGTTCTTCCTGTGATGTCATGTTCTTCCTGTGATGTCAAGTTCTTCCAGTGATGTCATGTTCTTCCAGTGATGTCATGTTCTTCCAGTGATGTCATGTTCTTCGTGTGATGTCATGTTCTTCCAGTGATGTCATGTTCTTCCAGTGATGTCATGTTCTTCCTGTGATGTCACATTCTACCTGTGACGTCACGTTCTTCCTGTGATGTCATGTTCTTCCTGTGATGTCATGTTCTTCCTGTGATGTCATGTTCTTCCAGTGATGTCATGTTCTTCCAGTGATGTCATGTTCTTCCAGTGATGTCATGTTCTTCCTGTGATGTCATGTTCTGCCTGTGATGTCATGTTCTACCTGTGATGTCACGTTCTTCCTGTGATGTCATGGTCTTCCTGTGACGTCATGTTCTTCCAGTGTTGTCATGTTCTTCCTGTGATGTCATGTTCTTCCTGTGACGTCATGTTCTTCCAGTGATGTCATGTTCTTCCTGTGATGTCATGTTCTTCCTGTGATGTCATGTTCTACCTGTGATGTCATGTTCTTCCTGTGATGTCATGTTCTTCCAGTGATGTCATGTTCTTCCTGTGATGTCATGTTCTTCCTGTGACGTCATGTTCTTCCAGTGATGTCATGTTCTTCCTGTGATGTCATGTTCTGCCTGTGATGTCATGTTCTACCTGTGATGTCATGTTCTTCCTGTGATGTCATGTTCTTCCTGTGATGTCATGTTCTGCCTGTGATGTCATGTTCTACCTGTGATGTCATGTTCTTCCTGTGATGTCATGTTCTTCCAGTGATGTCATGTTCTTCCAGTGATGTCATGTTCTTCCAGTGACGTCATGTTCTTCCTGTGATGTCATGTTCTTCCTGTGATGTCATGTTCTTCCAGTGATGTCATGTTCTTCCAGTGATGTCATGTTCTTCCAGTGATGTCATGTTCTTCCTGTGATGTCATGTTCTGCCTGTGATGTCATGTTCTTCCTGTGATGTCATGTTCTTCCAGTGATGTCATGTTCTTCCTGTGATGTCATGTTCTGCCTGTGATGTCATGTTCTGCCTGTGATGTCATGTTCTTCCTGTGATGTCATGTTCTTCCAGTGATGTCATGTTCTTCCTGTGATGTCATGTTCTTCCAGTGATGTCATGTTCTTCCTGTGATGTCATGTTCTTCCTGTGATGTCAAGTTCTTCCAGTGATGTCATGTTCTTCTAGTGACGTCATGTTCTTCCAGTGACGTCATGTTCTGCCAGTGACGTCATGTTCTGCCAGTGACGTCATGTTCTGCCTGTGACGTCATGTTCTGCCTGTGACGTCATGTTCTGCCTGTGACGTCATGTTCTGCCTGTGACGTCATGTTCTGCCTGTGACGTCATGTTCTTCCTGTGATGTCATGTTCTTCCTGTGATGTCATGTTCTTCCTGTGATGTCATGTTCTTCCTGTGATGTCATGTTCTTCCTGTGACGTCATGTTCTGCCTGTGACGTCATGTTCTGCCTGTGACGTCATGTTCTGCCAGTGATGTCATGTTCTGCCTGTGATGTCATGTTCTTCCTGTGACGTCAGGTTCTTCCAGTGATGTCATGTTCTTCCTGTGATGTCATGTTCTTCCTGTGATGTCATGTTCTACCTGTGATGTCATGTTCTTCCTGTGATGTCATGTTCTTCCAGTGATGTCATGTTCTTCCTGTGACGTCATGTTCTTCCTGTGACGTCATGTTCTTCCAGTGACGTCATGTTCTTCCTGTGATGTCATGTTCTGCCTGTGATGTCATGTTCTACCTGTGATGTCATGTTCTTCCTGTGATGTCATGTTCTTCCTGTGATGTCATGTTCTGCCTGTGATGTCATGTTCTACCTGTGATGTCATGTTCTTCCTGTGATGTCATGTTCTTCCAGTGATGTCATGTCCTTCCAGTGATGTCATGTTCTTCCAGTGACGTCATGTTCTTCCAGTGATGTCATGTTCTTCCTGTGATGTCATGTACTTCCTGTGATGTCATGTTCTACCTGTGACGTCATGTTCTGCCTGTGACGTCATGTTCTGCCTGTGACGTCATGTTCTGCCAGTGATGTCATGTTCTTCCTGTGATGTCATGTTCTTCCTGTGATGTCATGTTCTGCCTGTGACGTCATGTTCTGCCTGTGACGTCATGTTCTGCCAGTGATGTCATGTTCTTCCTGTGATGTCATGTTCTTCCTGTGACGTCATGTTCTGCCTGTGACGTCATGTTCTGCCTGTGACGTCATGTTCTGCCTGTGACGTCATGTTCTTCCTGTGATGTCATGTTCTTCCAGTGATGTCATGTTCTGCCTGTGACGTCATGTTCTGCCTGTGACGTCACGTTCTGCCTGTGACGTCATGTTCTTCCTGTGATGTCATGTTCTTCCTGTGATGTTATGTTCTTCCAGTGATGTCATGTTCTTCCAGTGATGTCATGTTCTTCCTGTGATGTCATGTTCTGCCTGTGATGTCATGTTCTACCTGTGATGTCATGTTCTTCCTGTAATGTCATGTTCTTCCAGTGATGTCATGTTCTTCCAGTGATGTCATGTTCTTCCAGTGATGTCATGTTCTTCCTGTGATGTCACGTTCTTCCTGTGATGTCACGTTCTTCCTGTGATGTCATGTTCTTCCTGTGACGTCATGTTCTTCCAGTGTTGTCATGTTCTTCCTGTGATGTCATGTTCTTCCTGTGATGTCATGTTCTTCCAGTGATGTCATGTTCTTCCTGTGATGTCATGTTCTTCCTGTGATGTCATGTTCTACCTGTGATGTCATGTTCTTCCTGTGATGTCATGTTCTTCCAGTGATGTCATGTTCTTCCTGTGATGTCATGTTCTTCCTGTGACGTCATGTTCTTCCAGTGATGTCATGTTCTTCCTGTGACGTCATGTTCTGCCTGTGACGTCATGTTCTGCCTGTGACGTCATGTTCTGCCTGTGACGTCATGTTCTGCCAGTGATGTCATGTTCTTCCTGTGATGTCATGTTCTTCCTGTGATGTCATGTTCTGCCTGTGATGTCATGTTCTTCCTGTGATGTCATGTTCTTCCTGTGACGTCATGTTCTGCCTGTGACGTCATGTTCTGCCTGTGACGTCATGTTCTGCCTGTGACGTCATGTTCTTCCTGTGATGTCATGTTCTTCCAGTGATGTCATGTTCTTCCTGTGATGTCATGTTCTTCCAGTGATGTCATGTTCTTCCTGTGATGTCATGTTCTTCCTGTGATGTCAAGTTCTTCCAGTGATGTCATGTTCTTCCAGTGATGTCATGTTCTTCCAGTGATGTCATGTTCTTCGTGTGATGTCATGTTCTTCCAGTGATGTCATGTTCTTCCAGTGATGTCATGTTCTTCCTGTGATGTCACATTCTACCTGTGACGTCACGTTCTTCCTGTGATGTCATGTTCTTCCTGTGATGTCATGTTCTTCCTGTGATGTCATGTTCTTCCTGTGATGTCATGTTCTTCCAGTGATGTCATGTTCTTCCAGTGATGTCATGTTCTTCCAGTGATGTCATGTTCTGCCTGTGATGTCATGTTCTACCTGTGATGTCACGTTCTTCCTGTGATGTCATGGTCTTCCTGTGACGTCATGTTCTTCCAGTGTTGTCATGTTCTTCCTGTGATGTCATGTTCTTCCTGTGACGTCATGTTCTTCCAGTGATGTCATGTTCTTCCTGTGATGTCATGTTCTTCCTGTGATGTCATGTTCTACCTGTGATGTCATGTTCTTCCTGTGATGTCATGTTCTTCCAGTGATGTCATGTTCTTCCTGTGATGTCATGTTCTTCCTGTGACGTCATGTTCTTCCAGTGATGTCATGTTCTTCCTGTGATGTCATGTTCTGCCTGTGATGTCATGTTCTACCTGTGATGTCATGTTCTTCCTGTGATGTCATGTTCTTCCTGTGATGTCATGTTCTGCCTGTGATGTCATGTTCTACCTGTGATGTCATGTTCTTCCTGTGATGTCATGTTCTTCCAGTGATGTCATGTTCTTCCAGTGATGTCATGTTCTTCCAGTGACGTCATGTTCTTCCTGTGATGTCATGTTCTTCCTGTGATGTCATGTTCTTCCAGTGATGTCATGTTCTTCCAGTGATGTCATGTTCTTCCAGTGATGTCATGTTCTTCCTGTGATGTCATGTTCTGCCTGTGATGTCATGTTCTTCCTGTGATGTCATGTTCTTCCAGTGATGTCATGTTCTTCCTGTGATGTCATGTTCTGCCTGTGATGTCATGTTCTGCCTGTGATGTCATGTTCTTCCTGTGATGTCATGTTCTTCCAGTGATGTCATGTTCTTCCTGTGATGTCATGTTCTTCCAGTGATGTCATGTTCTTCCTGTGATGTCATGTTCTTCCTGTGATGTCAAGTTCTTCCAGTGATGTCATGTTCTTCTAGTGACGTCATGTTCTTCCAGTGACGTCATGTTCTGCCAGTGACGTCATGTTCTGCCAGTGACGTCATGTTCTGCCTGTGACGTCATGTTCTGCCTGTGACGTCATGTTCTGCCTGTGACGTCATGTTCTGCCTGTGACGTCATGTTCTTCCTGTGATGTCATGTTCTTCCTGTGATGTCATGTTCTTCCTGTGATGTCATGTTCTTCCTGTGATGTCATGTTCTTCCTGTGACGTCATGTTCTGCCTGTGACGTCATGTTCTGCCTGTGACGTCATGTTCTGCCAGTGATGTCATGTTCTGCCTGTGATGTCATGTTCTTCCTGTGACGTCAGGTTCTTCCAGTGATGTCATGTTCTTCCTGTGATGTCATGTTCTTCCTGTGATGTCATGTTCTACCTGTGATGTCATGTTCTTCCTGTGATGTCATGTTCTTCCAGTGATGTCATGTTCTTCCTGTGACGTCATGTTCTTCCTGTGACGTCATGTTCTTCCAGTGACGTCATGTTCTTCCTGTGATGTCATGTTCTGCCTGTGATGTCATGTTCTACCTGTGATGTCATGTTCTTCCTGTGATGTCATGTTCTTCCTGTGATGTCATGTTCTGCCTGTGATGTCATGTTCTACCTGTGATGTCATGTTCTTCCTGTGATGTCATGTTCTTCCAGTGATGTCATGTCCTTCCAGTGATGTCATGTTCTTCCAGTGACGTCATGTTCTTCCAGTGATGTCATGTTCTTCCTGTGATGTCATGTACTTCCTGTGATGTCATGTTCTACCTGTGACGTCATGTTCTGCCTGTGACGTCATGTTCTGCCTGTGACGTCATGTTCTGCCAGTGATGTCATGTTCTTCCTGTGATGTCATGTTCTTCCTGTGATGTCATGTTCTGCCTGTGACGTCATGTTCTGCCTGTGACGTCATGTTCTGCCAGTGATGTCATGTTCTTCCTGTGATGTCATGTTCTTCCTGTGACGTCATGTTCTGCCTGTGACGTCATGTTCTGCCTGTGACGTCATGTTCTGCCTGTGACGTCATGTTCTTCCTGTGATGTCATGTTCTTCCAGTGATGTCATGTTCTGCCTGTGACGTCATGTTCTGCCTGTGACGTCACGTTCTGCCTGTGACGTCATGTTCTTCCTGTGATGTCATGTTCTTCCTGTGATGTTATGTTCTTCCAGTGATGTCATGTTCTTCCAGTGATGTCATGTTCTTCCTGTGATGTCATGTTCTGCCTGTGATGTCATGTTCTACCTGTGATGTCATGTTCTTCCTGTAATGTCATGTTCTTCCAGTGATGTCATGTTCTTCCAGTGATGTCATGTTCTTCCAGTGATGTCATGTTCTTCCTGTGATGTCACGTTCTTCCTGTGATGTCACGTTCTTCCTGTGATGTCATGTTCTTCCTGTGACGTCATGTTCTTCCAGTGTTGTCATGTTCTTCCTGTGATGTCATGTTCTTCCTGTGATGTCATGTTCTTCCAGTGATGTCATGTTCTTCCTGTGATGTCATGTTCTTCCTGTGATGTCATGTTCTACCTGTGATGTCATGTTCTTCCTGTGATGTCATGTTCTTCCAGTGATGTCATGTTCTTCCTGTGATGTCATGTTCTTCCTGTGACGTCATGTTCTTCCAGTGATGTCATGTTCTTCCTGTGACGTCATGTTCTGCCTGTGATGTCATGTTCTACCTGTGATGTCATGTTCTTCCTGTGATGTCATGTTCTTCCTGTGATGTCATGTTCTGCCTGTGATGTCATGTTCTACCTGTGATGTCATGTTCTTCCTGTGATGTCATGTTCTTCCAGTGATGTCATGTTCTTTCAGTGATGTCATGTTCTTCCAGTGACGTCATGTTCTTCCAGTGATGTCATGTTCTTCCTGTGATGTCATGTACTTCCTGTGATGTCATGTTCTACCTGTGATGTCATGTTCTTCCTGTGATGTCATGTTCTTCCAGTGATGTCATGTTCTTCCTGTGATGTCATGTTCTACCTGTGATGTCATGTTCTTCCTGTGATGTCATGTTCTTCCAGTGATGTCATGTTCTTCCAGTGATGTCATGTTCTTCCTGTGATGTCATGTTCTTCCTGTGATGTCATGTTCTTCCAGTGATGTCATGTTCTACCTGTGATGTCATGTTCTACCTGTGATGTCATGTTCTTCCAGTGATGTCATGTTCTACCTGTGATGTCATGTTCTTCCAGTGATGTCATGTTCTACCTGTGATGTCATGTTCTACCTGTGATGTCATGTTCTTCCAGTGATGTCATGTTCTACCTGTGATGTCATGTTCTTCCTGTGATGTCATGTTCTACCTGTGATGTCATGTTCTACCTGTGATGTCATGTTCTACCTGTGGTGTCATGTTCTGCCTGTGATGTCATGTTCTACCTGTGACAGGCCATCGAGGAGGGGAACCTGAACGGACTGGACCACTCGGACTTCCTTCACACCGACATCCCCTTCGAGGTCCCGATGCCCGGCAAACTCTCTGTGTCGGTGAGAAGCCCGTCCTGCCGCGGCGGTCAGGCCGCGCCCGGGTGAAGCCACGCCCCTCCTCATCCTCCCGTGTCTTTTCAGGACGAGCAGCGCGAGCAGGTCCGAGACTGGGTCCTGATGGTGTCCATGGACCAGCGCCTGGACCAGGTCTTACCCCGAGACGAGAGGAACAGCTACGAAGCCTCGCTGACCTCGTCCAGCACCGGGCTCACGTCCCTGCCCTGCGTGCTGACCGGTGAGTACTGCGAGTACTGCCGCGAGTACTGCTGCGAGCACTGCCGCGAGTACCGCCGCTAGTACTGCCGCGAGTACTGCAGCGAGTACTGCCGCGAGTACTGCCGCGAGTACTGCAGCGAGTACTGCAGCGAGTACTGCAGCGAGTACTGCCGCGAGTACTGCCGCGAGTACTGCAGCGAGTACTGCAGCGAGTACTGCAGCGAGTACTGCCGCGAGTACTGCCGCGAGTACTGCCGCGAGTACTGCAGCGAGTACTGCAGCGAGTACTGCCGCGAGTACTGCCGCGAGTACTGCCGCTAGTACTGCAGCGATTACCGCCGCTAGTACTGCAGCGATTACCGCCGCTAGTACTGCCGCGAGTACCGCCGCGAATACTGCCGCTAGTACTGCAGCGATTACCGCCGCTAGTACTGCCGCGAGTACCGCCGCTAGTACTGCCGCGAGTACCGCAGCGATTACCGCCGCTAGTACTGCCGCTAGTACCGCCGCTAGTACTGCCGCTAGTACTGCCGCTAGTACTGCCTCGAGTACCGCCGCTAGTACTGCCGCGAGTACTGCAGCGAGTACTGCCGCGAGTACTGCCGCGAGTACTGCAGCGAGTACTGCAGCGAGTACTGCAGCGAGTACTGCCGCGAGTACTGCCGCGAGTACTGCAGCGAGTACTGCAGCGAGTACTGCCGCGAGTACTGCCGCGAGTACTGCCGCTAGTACTGCAGCGATTACCGCCGCTAGTACTGCAGCGATTACCGCCGCTAGTACTGCCGCGAGTACTGCAGCGAGTACTGCCGCGAGTACCGCCGCGAATACTGCCGCTAGTACTGCAGCGATTACCGCCGCTAGTACTGCCGCGAGTACCGCAGCGATTACCGCCGCTAGTACTGCCGCTAGTACCGCCGCTAGTACTGCCTCGAGTACCGCCGCGAGTACTGCCGCTAGTACTTCAGCGAGTACTGCCGCTAGTACTTCAGTGAGTACCGCCGCTAGTACTGCCGCGAGTACTGCTGTGAACTACATGTCTGTGGTCATGTGACACAGGTGTGGTCATGTGACATGTGGTCATGTGACACAGGTGTGGTCATGTGACATGTGGTCATGTGACATGTGGTCATGTGACACAGGTGTGGTCATGTGACATGTGGTCATGTGACACAGGTGTGGTCATGTGACATGTGGTCATGTGACATGTGGTCATGTGACACAGGTTACCCGGTGCTGAGGAACCAGCTGGAGTTCTCGTCAGGACGAGCTGCAAATAAAGACGACTGGAACAAGTTCCTCATGGCCACAAAGGTTCACAGTTCCTCCTCTTATTGTCCTTGTTTGGTTCTTTTCACACAGTTTTGTTTATTTATGGTTTGTAATGATTCCTTTCCCCTTTCTGCTCTGTGATTGGTTGTTTGTCTCCTCAGACCTCCCACAGTCCCGAGTGCCAGGATGTTCTCAGGTTTGTGGGACAGTGGTGTGGAACTGTGCCTGGCTCTGGGTTCTCCTTCCACTGATGTTCCACCACAACCACAACTCCCATTCAGCTTAGACCTGTTTAGTACTGGTTTTGACCCGGTTTATTCCTGGTTTAGACCCGGTTTATTCCTGGTTTAGTCCTGGTTTAGACCCGGTTTAGTCCTGGTTTAGTCCTGGTTTAGACCCGGTTTAGACCCGGTTTAGACCCGGTTTAATCCTGGTTTAGTCCTGGTTTAATCCTGGTTTAGTCCTGGTTTAGTCCTGGTTTAATCCTGGTTTAGTCCTGGTTTAGTCCTGGTTTAATCCTGGTTTAGTCCTGGTTTAGTCCTGGTTTAATCCTGGTTTAGTCCTGGTTTACATATTACTCGTTACACAAATACTTTGAACATTTAAGGCAAAAACGCTTCTGGCTCAGATTGAGTTTTAGAAACTGAATAATTATTTATATTTCTCGTTGGTTTGTGTTTCTTAGATTTGCTGTTTTCAAAAGAAAATGTCTTTTTCTCAGAAATAAATACATTTGAACATTTAAAAAGTGGCATTTGTTTTTATTTAAGCAGATAAAATACATGACATAGAAAATGTTTAAAGACACGAGACGACTGGACCACACGGGACGACTGGACCACACGGGACGACTGGACCACACGGGACGACTGGACCACACGGGACGACTGGACCACACGAGACGACTGGACCACACGGGACGACTGGACCACACGGGACGACTGGACCACACGAGACGACTCGGGACGACTGGACCACACGGGACGACTGGACCACACGAGACAACACGGGACGACTGGACCACACGAGACGACTCGGGACGACTGGACCACACGGGACGACTGGACCACACGGGACGACTGGACCACACGAGACAACACGGGACGACTGGACCACACGAGACGACTCGGGACGACTGGACCACACGGGACGACTGGACCACACGGGACGACTGGACCACACGGGACGACTGGACCACACGAGACGACTGGACCACACGAGACGACTGGACCACACGAGACGACTGGACCACACGAGACGACTGGACCACACGGGACGACTGGACCACACGAGACAACACGGGACGACTGGACCACACGAGACGACTGGACCACACGAGACGACTCGGGACGACTGGACCACACGGGACGACTGGACCACACGAGACGACTGGACCACACGGGACGACTGGACCACACGGGACGACTGGACCACACGGGACGACTGGACCACACGAGACGACTCGGGACGACTGGACCACACGGGACGACTGGACCACACGAGACGACTGGACCACACGGGACGACTGGACCACACGAGACGACTAGACCACACGGGACGACTGGACCACACGGGACGACTGGACCACACGGGACGACTGGACCACACGAGACGACTGGACCACACGAGACGACTGGACCACACGAGACGACTGGACCACACGGGACGACTGGACCACACGAGACGACTGGACCACACGAGACGACTGGACCACACGGGACGACTGGACCACACGAGACGACTGGACCACACGGGACGACTGGACCACACGAGACAACACGGGACGACTGGACCACACGAGACGACTGGACCACACGAGACGACTCGGGACGACTGGACCACACGGGACGACTGGACCACACGAGACGACTGGACCACACGGGACGACTGGACCACACGAGACGACTGGACCACACGGGACGACTGGACCACACGGGACGACTGGACCACACGAGACGACTCGGGACGACTGGACCACACGGGACGACTGGACCACACGAGACAACACGGGACGACTGGACCACACGAGACGACTGGACCACACGAGACGACTCGGGACGACTGGACCACACGGGACGACTGGACCACACGGGACGACTGGACCACACGGGACGACTGGACCACACGGGACGACTGGACCACACGAGACGACTGGACCACACGAGACGACTGGACCACACGAGACGACTGGACCACACGAGACGACTGGACCACACGGGACGACTGGACCACACGAGACAACACGGGACGACTGGACCACACGAGACGACTGGACCACACGAGACGACTCGGGACGACTGGACCACACGGGACGACTGGACCACACGAGACGACTGGACCACACGGGACGACTGGACCACACGGGACGACTGGACCACACGGGACGACTGGACCACACGAGACGACTCGGGACGACTGGACCACACGGGACGACTGGACCACACGAGACGACTGGACCACACGGGACGACTGGACCACACGAGACGACTGGACCACACGGGACGACTGGACCACACGGGACGACTGGACCACACGGGACGACTGGACCACACGAGACGACTGGACCACACGAGACGACTGGACCACACGAGACGACTGGACCACACGGGACGACTGGACCACACGAGACGACTGGACCACACGAGACGACTGGACCACACGGGACGACTGGACCACACGAGACGACTGGACCACACGGGACGACTGTACCACACGAGACAACACGGGACGACTGGACCACACGAGACGACTGGACCACACGAGACGACTCGGGACGACTGGACCACACGGGACGACTGGACCACACGAGACGACTGGACCACACGGGACGACTGGACCACACGAGACGACTGGACCACACGGGACGACTGGACCACACGGGACGACTGGACCACACGAGACGACTCGGGACGACTGGACCACACGGGACGACTGGACCACACGAGACAACACGGGACGACTGGACCACACGAGACGACTGGACCACACGAGACGACTCGGGACGACTGGACCACACGGGACGACTGGACCACACGGGACGACTGGACCACACGAGACGACTGGACCACACGGGACGACTGGACCACACGGGACGACTGGACCACACGAGACGACTGGACCACACGAGACGACTGGACCACACGGGACGACTGGACCACACGAGACGACTGGACCACACGGGACGACTGGACCACACGGGACGACTGGACCACACGAGACAACACAAGACGACTGGACCACACGAGACGACTCGGGACGACTGGACCACACGGGACGACTGGACCACACGAGACGACTGGACCACACGGGACGACTGGACCACACGAGACGACTCGGGACGACTGGACCACACGGGACGACTGGACCACACGAGGCGACTGGACCACACGAGACGACTGGACCACACGGGACGACTGGACCACACGAGACGACTGGACCACACGAGACGACTGGACCACACGGGACGACTGGACCACACGGGACGACTGGACCACACGGGAAGACTGGACCACACGAGACGACTGGACCACACGGGACGACTGGACCACACGAGACGACTGGACCACACGGGACGACTGGACCACACGAGACGACTGGACCACACGAGACGACTGGACCACACGGGACGACTGGACCACACGAGACGACTGGACCACACGGGACGACTGGACCACACGAGACGACTGGACCACACGGGACGACTGGACCACACGAGACAACACGGGACGACTGGACCACACGAGACGACTGGACCACACGAGACGACTCGGGACGACTGGACCACACGAGACGACTCGGGACGACTGGACCACACGGGACGACTGGACCACACGAGACGACTGGACCACACGGGACGACTGGACCACACGGGACGACTGGACCACACGAGACGACTCGGGACGACTGGACCACACGGGACGACTGGACCACACGAGACAACACGGGACGACTGGACCACACGAGACGACTGGACCACACGAGACGACTCGGGACGACTGGACCACACGGGACGACTGGACCACACGGGACGACTGGACCACACGAGACGACTGGACCACACGGGACGACTGGACCACACGGGACGACTGGACCACACGAGACGACTGGACCACACGAGACGACTGGACCACACGGGACGACTGGACCACACGAGACGACTGGACCACACGGGACGACTGGACCACACGGGACGACTGGACCACACGAGACAACACAAGACGACTGGACCACACGAGACGACTCGGGACGACTGGACCACACGGGACGACTGGACCACACGAGACGACTGGACCACACGGGACGACTGGACCACACGAGACGACTCGGGACGACTGGACCACACGGGACGACTGGACCACACGAGGCGACTGGACCACACGAGACGACTGGACCACACGGGACGACTGGACCACACGAGACGACTGGACCACACGAGACGACTGGACCACACGGGACGACTGGACCACACGAGACGACTGGACCACACGGGACGACTGGACCACACGGGACGACTGGACCACACGGGACGACTGGACCACACGGGACGACTGGACCACACGAGACGACTGGACCACACGGGACGACTGGACCACACGGGACGACTGGACCACACGAGACGACTGGACCACACGGGACGACTGGACCACACGAGACGACTGGACCACACGGGACGACTGGACCACACGGGACGACTGGACCACACGAGACGACTGGACCACACGAGACGACTGGACCACACGAGACGACTGGACCACACGGGACGACTGGACCACACGAGACCACACGGGACGACTGGACCACACGGGACGACTGGACCACACGAGACGACTGGACCACACGAGACGACTGGACCACACGAGACGACTGGACCACACGAGACGACTCGGGACGACTGGACCACACGGGACGACTGGACCACACGGGACGACTGGACCACACGGGACGACTGGACCACACGGGACGACTGGACCACACGGGACGACTGGACCACACGGGACGACTGGACCACACGGGACGACTGGACCACACGGGACGACTGGACCACACGAGACGACTGGACCACACGAGACGACTGGACCACACGGGACGACTGGACCACACGGGACGACTGGACCACACGAGACGACTGGACCACACGAGACAACACGGGACGACTGGACCACACGAGACAACACGGGACGACTGGACCACACGAGACGACTGGACCACACGGGGAGCTGGTTCAACCGACCACCTGAATCGACCAAACATGAACCGACCTCATGAACGACCACCTCGACCGACCGTACGTGAACCGACCACAAGAACCGACCAGTCATGAACCGATCACATGGACCGACTGATCCCCCCGGTATGAACTTTATGTATCCCACACCACCTTTTCACACCGGGTGAACGTGTCACGTGATGTGAAGCTGGAGGACAGCGCCATGTCGCGGGGGCGTTCACAGTCTCCACACGGGACAGTTCAGTTTGGGGCGTTCACAGTCTCCACACGGGACAGTTCAGTTTGGGGCGTTCACAGTCTCCACACGGGACAGTTCATAATTGAGCCCCAAGAAAAGACACATATTCTTATATGAAGTTTATTTAAAGTATTGAACACATTTAAACATGATTTTAAAAAACAGAACCCGGACCCGGACCTGAGGCAGGACCCGGACCCGGACCCGGACCTGAGGCAGGACCTGGACCAGGACCCGGACCCGGACTCAGACCTGAGGCAGGACCAGGACCAGGACCAGGACCAGGACCAGGACCAGGACCAAACATCTTTCACAAACGTCTGGAGCTTGATCCACAGAAGCTGATTTTCAGTCTCTCTTTTGGCATTCACCGCGTGCCTTAATTGTTTAGAATTTAAATCAAGGTCCGCTGTGAACACGAACAGAGACGACCCATAATGCTTTGCTGCTAACGCCCCGCGGTCAGCTTCACGCCTGATGCTCTCCCAGACAAAACCACAGTTCAACAAAACATCACAAAGAAAAGACAAAATGAAACGACTTTGAAACGGAGCTCCAGAAAACAACATCAGCAGCGTTTGTTTGTTTGTTGTTCAGTGCTTTTCAGTTTTCAAGTAAGTTTTCATAAATGGAACGAAATTGGGGGAGAAAAAAATGAACCGAAAAATCTCTTTCTGTTTTTATTTCTGTTGAAATAATAACATAATAATTTGTGCTGTTTTTATTACATGACAGTATTTCAGAACCTGGTGTAGTCCTGGTTTAGTCCTGGTTTAGACCTGGTTTAGACCTGGTTTAGTCCTGATTTAGAACTGGTTTAGACCTGGTTTAGTCCTGGTTTAGACCTGGTTTGGACCTGGTTTAGTCCTGGTTTAGACCTGGTTTGGACCTGGTTTGGACCTGGTTTGGACCTGGTTTAGTCCTGGTTTAGACCTGGTTTAGTCCTGATTTAGAACTGGTTTAGACCTGGTTTAGTCCTGGTTTAGACCTGGTTTGGACCTGGTTTAGTCCTGGTTTAGACCTGGTTTGGACCTGGTTTGGACCTGGTTTGGACCTGGTTTAGTCCTGGTTTAGACCTGGTTTAGTCCTGATTTAGAACTGGTTTAGACCTGGTTTAGTCCTGGTTTAGACCTGGTTTGGACCTGGTTTGGACCTGGTTTAGTCCTGGTTTAGTCCTGGTTTAGTCCTGTTTTAGACCAGGTTTAGACCAGGTCTAGTCTTGAGCCAGTCCCGGTCTAGAAAAGCAACACTGTGGATTATTCTCGTCCCGCGGCACGTTCACGTTTCCACTGCGGCGTTTTCCCGTCACCCAAAGCCGCCTCCGAGCGCTCTTTCCCGGGCTGAACCTGCGCCTCTGCCCGCGCCTTGCTCACGGGCACCTCGGCAGCGACCGCGCCGTCGATATGCAAATGACCTACTTCCGACGCGACAAAGGCCGGGCTCTTTGTGTCAGAGGCTGCGGCTTTGACGCGCGGCTCAGCTGCGCGTTTTGTGCGAGTTCAAAGGCGGCAGACGCGCGGCAGACGCGCGGCAGATGCGCGGCAGACGCGCGTTAGACGCGCGGCGCGATGCGGCACTGCGGCTTTTTCTGGAGCTTTGTGCGCAAAACGTCAAATGCATCAACAAAACCTTTTACGTGTCTGATTTATCAAACGGCGCAATCAAACGCGAACACAAAAGAGAATTGAGTCAATATTTTTGCTGTTTGTGGGGAAAAAAATGTCTCAAATTAAAAAAAAAAAAAACCGGAGGCGGAATGGGACGAAGTGCAGCCGGGGAAGATGCGCGTTTCTCGGGATGAGTCGGTGGAGCGGGTCGCTGTCCGTCCTGGAGCTCCGCGGATGAGGAGAAGAGAAAGAGAAGATGGGGGATGCTGAGGCTGCAGAGGTCGTCGCGTCCTTGTTCGGTTTCGATCAGCTCCAGGATTTTTAAAGAACATTTGCCGTGAATGATGAAGGGACCGCGCACCGGAGGAGAGCCCGCGGGTTCTTCTGGTTGTTGTTGTTGTTGTTGTTGTTGTTGTTGTTATGTAATCTACGTAAAAATCCGTAAATAGTCCGAAAACGGGAGTCAGAGATGGCGCTGGCGCAGTGATGGAGGAGAGACGGGGGCAGGATGCAGAGAAGGAGGGAGGGATGCGGAGAGAGGGAGGGATGCGGAGAGAGGGAGGGATGCGGAGAGAGAGAGAGAGAGAGGGAGGGAGGGATGTGGAGCTGCGCAGAGGGAGGGTGGTCTACACGAGAGAGAGGAGAGGTGCAAGAGAGAGAATGGAGAGACAGAGAGAAAGAGAGGGAGGGGTGCAGGCGAAGGAGAGAAGGAGGGGGAGCGAATGAAAGAAGAGCGCGAAGAAAGGGGGAGAAAGGAGAGGGAGAGAAAAAAGAAGATGGGGGATGGAATGAACAAAAATGAGAAAATTAAGCTCTAGGAAAGATGAAAGAAGAGAGAGGAAATGGGGAGAAGGAAGGGGCGGAGGAGGGAGGACAAGAAAGAGGGAGAAGAATGGAGGAAAAACAGGAGAAGGCAAAGGGGGAGGAGAGAAAGAGAGGGATGGGAGGAAAATGGAGAGAGAATGGAGACAAATGGTGGAGGAAGGGATGGAGGGCGAGGGAAAGAGAAAGGGCTGA